>NC_089318.1:9333389-9633389 GCF_036669915.1 Pocillopora verrucosa | reverse complement strand
TTTACCATGAACAAGCAACTAATTTTTCTCTCTTGTTTAGAACCAAGTTCATATAAATGACTATGAGAATGCACCATTCCATGTGCTTATAACAAGCTACCAATTGGTAGGTAAAACAAACAGCAAGTGCCAATTTATTTTTTGGTCCAGGTTACGCATCATGGTATTCCAATTATTTTTAAATGACCGATGACAAAAATTATATCATTATGGTTTTCAATAACAATTTGAAAACGTCTCAACAAAAGATTATGTGTGTTTAGAGAGCTTTGGACAGACATGTAAACTGGAGCACTTTTGTCTTCATTGTTGATTTTTATGGGCTTAATTATACAACCACTACTCTATGATCTATGATAACGGCAGCCTGCTAAGCCCCAGCCTGCTATGCAGGAAGGCACAGGTTCAAGTTTCAGATCAGACCAACAATTAGGGTCTTAAATTAATTGCTGCCTTTGCTATGATATCTGCAATTGGTTAGACATTCTGGTTAAGGACAATAAACTGTATTTCTCATGTCCTGCCTCTTCTCTATACTGGGTAGCAGGACGTGTTAAAGAACTGGCACCCTTCTTGCAAGGAGTAGGGAATGTAACTCCTGGTGTTGTGGTCTGGGCTCCTAAACTGTCTGAGGCAGTCTGGCCAAAGGCCCCCCTGCGAAGTGTTGCAAAGTGCATTTAAGTATCTTCTTGTGGATAATGCAGTACATAAATGTCTCATCACTATCAACATCTCATGTCTCTCATTTAATTTGGTAATATATATGGCTAATGGATTGTTGTGTCCTGTTCAGATTGTGCAAGATGTGAGATACTTTCAGCGCATAAAGTGGCAGTACCTTGTACTTGATGAAGCTCAAGCAATCAAAAGTAGTGCCAGGTGGGAAATGCTTGCAAATGGCAATTAGATGTTAAATGTTAAGTTGTGGTCTTGCTGTTTTAGCTCAAATGTCCTGCATTACTGGAGTCTTAAAATTTGTCTAATTTAATGAAAAAATCTTACTTTATGTAACAGTGTGCGGTGGAAGATTCTACTTGGTTATTCATGCAGGAACAGACTTCTTTTGACAGGAACACCCATTCAGAACAGTATGGCTGAGGTTTGTGTTATCAGTAGCTACAGTGTTACCTTCCGCCTATTTTGTGGTGCAATTGTCCTAGGTGTATCTTTCACTTCTATCATTAACCTTTAGTTGTTTTGTTAACTCTTTCACCTCCAAGAGTGACTTGCATCTAATTTCTCTTCACAATAATTATATTAATAACCTTTTTTTCTTTATCTGTACATTTTTGAGTTTTCTAAGTTTATTATTTGTTGGGAGAACCCCTCTGTGAAGTTCTTTTGGTGAATTGGGTATCCTCAATAAAGATTTACTTTATTATGATATCACCCCTGAGGCACATAGTAAGGTCATGAGAATAAAGGAAATGATCACCAACTAAAAAAGCTCTTTTTATACAAATTCTCCTCATCTTCACCCAGGAAAATGTATGGAGAACAGTATATAGAATATGCATACTGATATTAGGATGTAAAGGGTTAAAATGTGGTCATTTTGATTACATCAATAGATACATAATATTTGGGGTGCATTTCTTGTTGTTTCTCCAGCCTTTTGACTGCATAAATGGCAGCAGAAAGTCTCCTTGTCAGCACCTTAGCAAATGTAAGGTGAACAGTCAGGAGAATACGCATAGTGATGTTAGTGTTTAAAGGGTTAGATGTTCATGTGTCCACTTTACTTTTTTTTTCTAACAGTTGTGGGCACTGCTTCACTTCATAATGCCAACCCTGTTTGATTCCCATGAGGAGTTCAATGAGTGGTTCTCAAAGGACATTGAAAATCATGCAGAAAATAAGTCAGCTATTGACCAAGGTATTTCACAGATCAGTACTGAGTGTTCATATGCTTCAGAGTGTACCACAAACAGTATTATCATAGTGATATCAGATCTGTTACTTTACCTTTCTTGAATTTCTCTTTTCCTTCAACTTGCTTTGGTTGATCTGTTGTAGAAAGTATTCACATTCACATATTTGCACTGCGGTGGAGAGATGAAATTAGAAGATCCTCGCAGCTAAGAACACTACTGAAACGAGTAGCACCGGTATCGCAGAGGTCATGGGTTCATATCCCGTACGGGCCTGAATTTTTTTCAGGTCCTATTTACACTACTCGTTTCAGTAGTGTTCTTAGCTGCGAGGATCTTCTAATTTCATCAAAGTATTCACAGTTTCCTTTTTCAAATTTCTCTGTTCTTACCATTTGTCTCGGTTGTTCTGTATTTAAAGTGTTCACAATTTCCTTTTTCAAATTTCTCTGTTCTTACCATTTGTCTCGGTTGACCTGTAGTTAAAGGAAGTCACAATATCATTTTTCAAATGTCTCTGTTCCTTCCATCTGTCTCTGTTGATCTGTTGTTTGGATTATTCACAAGGTCCTTTTCAACTTTCTCTGTTCTTTCCATTTGTTTTTTAGACCAACTTTCAAGACTTCACATGATCTTAAAACCTTTCATGTTAAGGAGGATTAAGCGCGATGTAGAGAATGAACTTTCTGAAAAGGTAAACGAGCTGTTTTGAACATGCATGGCTGAGTAAGTAACTAGTGACAGAGTTGTCTGTCATACCAGTAGGTTTGTAAACCTTTTAACGCCCAAGGGTGTCTACCATCTAATTTCTTCCAATAATATTACCCCTGAATCACATACTAAGATCACGAGAATAAGGGAAATGATCACCAACGACTGAAAGAAGCTCTTGATTGTCTAACGAATTCTCCTTGTCAGCACCTTAGGAAGTGTATAGAGAACAGTTTGGAGAATATGCACACTGATGTCAGGTTGTGAAGGGTTAAGTCTAATAGCCTTTCTGATTCCAGATTGAGATCAAGCTTGTTTGTCATCTGACTACAAGACAAAGATGGCTGTACCAAGCCGTGAAAAACAAGATTTCCATCGATGACCTCGTTTACACGTCGACATCTTCATCATCCACCAGCGCGACAACAAGCAGTTTGATGAACCTGGTCATGCAGTTCAGAAAGGTAATGCAAAAGATTTAACCGAGTGACACTGGGAACCACTGAACTGCTTGGGAAGGTTTTGAAATCCTACCTTGTTGGATAAGTCATAGTAGTGTGTGTAAAATTTGCTCAAAGGATGATGTTATGTCTGTTCTATTTTCTAATAAATATTATTGTATATTCTAATATATATTTTTGTGTTTTCTTCAGTGTGATGACCACATTTTGTTTTGTAGGAGAGTTTTTCATGTTTCTCGCACTAAAAATTCCCAAGTGCTTATATAACTCAACAATGCTCGAGGAACAATTTTTTTTTATTTCTTTTATAAAATGTATCGTGAATTGCGCGCGCTCGTACCGATGACGTAGGCTGCGTGCATTATATCTCAACAGTGCACTTGTGTGACGTAAGGCGCGTGCTTTATGGAAATATAATGAGCTCGTTCTGACCAATCACAGCGCACGCATTTCTTTGAACATTTTAACGTTCAACTTCCTTTCCGAAGTTGTTTTGGTATGAACTTGGATAAACGTTGTTGCGTGCTATTAAGTGAGACGTTTATGGTTTGATGTGATATATCTTCACGCTTCGTTCTGTTATGGTTTGTTATGTTATGTTGCGTTTCGGATGTTTCACTTTCATGTTCTCAAGTAAACAGATCGAAATAAAAAGTAAGGAATAATTCTTCGGATACTGTTCCCGTTGAAATACACGACAAGCACTCCCCTCTTTTGACTTTTGCTCTTTTGCTCCTCTCAGGTCTGTAACCACCCTGAACTGTTTGAGAGAAGGGACGTTCGCTCTCCAATTCATGTGGAAATTCCATCATTCCATCTGCCAAAGCTTATATTTCGAGAAGGTACTAGGTGCACATGTAGTTAACCCTCTAACTCCCGAGAGCTGATTGTTAAATCCCCCCTCTACCTGCCACACATTTCCTTGTAAATCAGTTACACGAGTTTAGTTTTGATTTAAATAACAACTTCCATCTGATAAGTTTGAGTGTTCTCATTACCTGTTTGCTGGATAATGTGTGAATGTTATAGGAAGAAAGTATCAAAGGGTATCAACGGGTTAACTTATGTACTATTGCCCAAAGGCTGGTTTTTATGATGAAACACAAGCACTATCAGATGCAAAAACGTATGCTGATTACCCACAGGCTTGATGAGGCTCTGTTTTAAGAAAATGTGGGAAGGACTTGAAATCATTTCAGAAAGAAATACTTAAGTTTTGAAATACGACACAACATACATGTACTCTGCAATTATGGAGTTCTCAGCCCTCGCTCTAAAATCAATCGTTCTTACATTAAGAAAAAAAAGATGCTCATGTCGAAGAGAAAGTGTGCCATTTGTCGTTGTTTACTTATTTGTTTGATAACTTGAAATTTTTAGGCATCCTGGAGTCTTCTTCACCCGGTAGAACGAAGTAAGTAATGATTCCCCGTGCGGAAGTTGTTTTAGCAGTAATTTAATTTTTGTTATCTTTTTTGGCTGCACCGAATTAAAAGAAACATTAAGTCTTTGTTAAAGCTTTAAATCCTTTTTATACAAACCTATGTCTCGTCGCCTTTTTGCCAGACGACGCCATAGCTTTGAATCAGATAGCAAAAGAGAACAGAAAGTTTGATGTGTGAACAGATTCTCACAGCTTCTGTCAAAGAAATATATGGCAATAAGTTGAGAGAATTCAGGTTTTTAGGGGCCTGGGTAAAATATGAAGCCCCTTGCACCTTATTTTCCCCTTTAACTGAATTAAATAACGTTCTCTGCAGAATCCTCTACAATCTGCTGAATATCGGATCCGAAGAGTACATTCATCATTCTTTGTATGATAGTCACTTCTCAGGTAAGTGGGGTATAAATAACCTACTTTTCAAAGAATAATTCCAACCATAACTTTCGGTGCTTCCAAAATGACATCACACATATTCGCGCAGTAGTATTCCATTGATTTAAGTTTTATCAAGATTAACTCATGGTCCCATTATTTTTCCACGGTTTCACATGATTCCCTCAGGCCTGTAAAGGAACCGGAACTTCCAAGAAACGGCAACTTGAAACTTGCCTTATAACAGAGGCTTTAAATTAAAATTGGATGACGAAAATGAAGACGAAAATGCAAGAGTTTTTACTTAAATAATCCTTGAATTGGCCTAGCCGCACATTCGCAGCACTTTTTCTTTACTTTATTTATTAATGTAAGTGAGGTGGCTCTCCCATAAGCCCGGTGGCTTCCTGGGTCTCCTCGCCTTCTAGCTATAACCGCTGTAAATAAAATTTTTTTGTATTGTGTAAACAAGGCAAATAAGAATATGATGATGATGATGATGATGGATAATTTGGTTTAATCAACCGAGCTGATAATGTGAATTTGGCTGCGCAAGAATTTGCTCTGACGAAGGGGTAACGCCTGACTGAAACGTCAGCTCTATGAACTCTTTTCGGTGGCCAATTTACATGAACAACTCAGTTGATAAAATCAAATCATCTTGTTGTTCCCTTACCGACGCAGCACCTCAGTTTCTTTTAAAACTTTCACCCCTTTATTCCTTTTTTTTTTGTTTACGCCTTTCAGTGGAAATCCTAGCCTTGTAAAACGATTCACTTGATTTGTCCCGTGTCTCTATCTTGTTTCTTTTCTATCAGGTCCTCCGAGTGACTGCTTTTCATTTTCAAGATTTATCAATTTGTCCCCAGCACAATTATCAGCTTTGGCTTTGAAGGGACTCGTGTATAGGTGAGCCTTACACATCTTTGAACCCAGGAAAATTTGTTGAAATGCTATGTAGCTTTTTAGATTTTACTCCTTTTGGATATACGTAGATGTGAATGCTGTGTACTGGAAAACTTTGTACGAATTCATATGTTTTCCCTCGTTACTGTTCGCTTTTTAATGATGTTTGTACACAATATTCACGCACCTATACCGTGCTTAGTAAGCAAAGTGCTGCTAACTTCCGTAAGGCACTGAGTAACTCGTTAGAAATCACTATTGCTAATGGTTTCTTATTTTCAAAATTCAGGTTGTTCACTTTACTCGTTCTTCTAAAGGAAGTTACTATTCTTCATCATCAACGATTTTGGGCCCAAGACAAGCTGAGGAGTAGGTGGGTTGCGCAACTTCGTAATACAATAATTTTGTCTCCTTTTAGTAATAATTGTTTCAGCAGTTTATTTTGAGCTTCACTCTCTTTCTCTTGCAGGTGTTTGGGTCGACATGATCTCATCATTTGGCCAGATTCATTCACGTCCTTTCCAAGCATCCGGTCCAGTTCAGTGCTTTCGTCGTTGGTGTTCACTGGCTACACCTCACGAGTGTCTTCCCACGTGACTCATAATGTTCAGGCCATTTTGGACGATGACGATCGCAATCCTGCAAGGAGCAAAGGTAAAGAGGCTCTGAGAGCGCCGAGAACTGGACGGATATCTAGCAGCCGTGCGTTATCGCCAACTTCCCCATCAAAGAGGAAAGATGCTCGTCAAAGAAGCCAGCACCCACACCACAGCGTCATATCTCCGACTGGGAAGCTCCCTCCTTCTCCTCTCAAACATTCCCCAACAGGGGCGTTTTCCCCAACGAAACATTATGGACACTCATTCTTCCCTGCGCAGCTTTCACCTTCCAAACATCATCATAGTGTACCGCTGTCACCTTCATGGACTCAGCAAAATCCGCATGGGTCCCACCCGGGAGATTTGCCAATAGGAGAGCACCATCCTTCGTCAGGACACGTGCTGCCCACTCACCCAATACAAGGATCTCCTGCGATACATTCCCCGCCCGGACATGGCGGAACTCCCCAGCGGTCTCCCATGGGACATGTATTACCCCCGCTACAATCGCCTCCAGGGAAAATGGCTCCGCCAACATCTGTATCATCTGTGCAGCACTTGCATCCCTTCTCCCCCACGAGGTAGCGAAAAAGAATCTTTTGATTATTATTATTGGAAACGTTCGCTTTATTTCATGAGGGTCACATTTACCCCTTTTCCAAGTCCAAGACCCATTAGTTTAAGCAGCCTTTATGAAAAAAAAATTAGTCGTGTTTGACAAAACAGCTTTAAAACATGTGCTAGGTTTGGTGTGAATGGGGTATTACACAGGAAGCCATGATGACTAATCTTAGCGGTGCTCATCTGCTTTATAGGCATGGTTCATCGCTGCCGATGAGTTTACCCGAAGGATTTCAATTGAACACTGCACCCAGAGTGTATCCTATAGACAGAACACTGCAGCCGACAATTCTGCCACCATTTTTGTCGACATACATACCGAGGGTAAGTAAAATTTGCGAGCGAGAAGCTGATCAGTTGGCTGTTGTGAGTTACGCGAAGTTTGCGTGCCTTTGCTTAAAGCTTGAAGAAACTAATGGTAATTTTGACTTGTTGAGTTCATTTAAGAATTTTCAGTTGTTCATGATTTTTTGCAATCCCTCCTCAGGTAACGGCAGGGACTGATGTTTATCGCTGCAGTGATCGCAGTGCTGCTTACGAGATTCAGAACTTGTTACAGGGGGGTTCAGAACTGTACAGGAACCTCCTGATGTACGGCACTCCAGACCTTGAACACGTCAGCTACGTGAAGAAGCATTTGTTCCCTGCTCCTCTTGGTGGGCTGGAGGCTGCCACTCCTCAGAATGGATGGACCTTCGTGCAAATTCCAGGTGCGTTGAAAATTCCTCAGAACGTATTCGCAATTTTTTTTGGCATTCAGTTCACGGACTTGTGACCGTGCTTTACTCAAGTTTTGAATAACTGTTCCTCGACTCTGATTGGTTATTGTGATTTCGAGCAATTTTCAATCGAGTGTCGAAAGTATTCCGAGATTGGATTGATTTTGCTTTTCTTGGCCCAGCAAACCCGCTCTACTCTCTTAGCCAATCAGATGCAAAACTAAAACCAGTCACGACTTAGTCACCCGCGTTTTCCCGCGCTTTAGACAGTTTGTTTGTTTTACTTTGAATTCGTACTGGCTCTTAATTAATAAAGGTATTTAGGTATTTTTCTTTTCGTCTGATGTGCTGTTGTGATGACTTTGGTTTTGGTTTTGTGATACTCAATCGAAAAGCGGTTCCTATTCTTCGTTACTCAAACGAAAAGTGATTATTTTATCACTGAAAGCGCGAGCACATCTGGTTTTTTTTGTAGACCGTAACTTGTTGATCACAGACAGTGGTAAATTAACTGTTCTGGACGGACTACTGACCAAACTGAAGATGCAGGGACACAGGGTGTTAATCTATTCACAAATGACGAAGATGATTGATCTCTTAGAGGTTGGTTTGTTGATCTTGTATAGCGAGAGAAATTCGCGTGGACATTTGCGAGTTGCGTAGTATTTTCCCAAACCCTAACGGCGAAAAACGAAAACAACACAAACGAAACCATAAAAGTTTTACCTGTGACCAACAAGAGTTCGTTGGTTTAACATTCAGGTCTAAAAAGGGGAAAAATCAACGTTTGGATCGTTCAGTACAGCAATTTTGCAGCTCCGCTTTCCGTCTGTATTTTTGCCCTGTTGTACATTGGAATAACGACGCACATTTTTGCGCGTTCAGTTGCCCTATTAAAGTAAATTGGTGTAATAGTAAACTGACAAGCTCTCTTATCTTGCAATGTTTTTTCACTTTATCCATGTATGTTTCTTAATTAAATTATTTCAATACCAACAAAGAAAACATTTCAGTTTAAATTTACATTGATATGATATACTACTAAAATTTACCAACCAAATTATTGCCAAGTTCTTGCTATCAGCATACATGGAAGTCTTCTTACATGTTAGTGAGAATTGATGAACCATCATTTGATGTGTCCGTTACAGGAGTACATGACTTACCGTAAGCACAAGTACATGCGACTTGATGGTTCATCGAAAATCTCAGACAGGAGAGATATGGTGGCTGATTTCCAGTCTAAGTAAGTAAATAGATGAATGAAATAAACAGATATGAAGCAGAGGCGTATTCACTCAAGGTTCCTTGTCTATTTAGAATTTAAAGTGTGGGTTTTTTTTTGGAGGAAGGAAAACCTGAAACTTGTATTCTTTTTACAGCATTTGGAGTAAGAACTCCCCTTTTCTGCTTCATCGAATGGTAAATATCGTAGTTCTGACAGAGTTCCAAAACGTTTCTCTTTCAGTGCGGACATTTTCGTGTTTTTACTGAGTACACGAGCAGGAGGTCTGGGGATCAATCTAACAGCTGCAGATACGGTAAGACAACCAAAAGAGGTCATCATCAGTGAGAAAACTTTGGATGGCTGAGCCATTCTAAAAGCACCGTGAGCCCTTTACACTCCAACATCAGTATGCATATTCTCCATACTGTTCTCCACATATTTTCTTAGGTGCCGGAAAGGAGATGTGTTTAAAAATCAAGAGCTTCTCTTGCCATTGATCACTTCCTTTATTCTCATGACCTCAATGTATGAACCAGGACTGATATTGTAAGGAGAGATTAGATATTAGTCACTCTAAGGGGTTAAAGGGTTGATTGAAGTATGCAGTGACCGCTTTGTCTCTGGTTCTTTCACGTAGGTAATTTTTTACGACAGTGACTGGAATCCTACAGTCGATCAGCAGGTAAAGTGTTGTAAAGGAATAAAGTTGTTGTTAGAAGCGTTTATCATTTTAAAGCAGGTTAGGTATCAGTGTATAACATGGTAATTTAGTTTTATCACCTGAGTTGTTAACGTAAATTGTCCATCGTAAGGAGTTTAGAAGATGACGTTTCGAGCGTTAGCCCTTCGTCGGAGCGATTGGGGTAACACTCGGAACGAGCAACTCAGTTGATAATACTAAATTACCCTGTTATACTCTCCTACCGACACAGAACCACAGTTTCTTTAGCCGTGTGAATGTTGAAATTGAAGGAGTTTTAGTATGTGATTGTTGTACTGTAGCTGTGGTATTGTTGCAGTGTCGCATCTGTTGTACTGTCTATCTATCGTGAAAAATGAAAAGAAAAAAAAAAAGAGATTATAATGTAGAACTTAGTTTTTACTTGGTAATACGATTAGTGATGGTGTTTCAATGTGAAATCATCAAGAAAGTCATCAGTGTAGAACAAGAAGGTTTAGTACCTGCAGTCAATTTCTATCGATGTTGTAATTAAATGAGCTTTTGAATTATACTTCAGAAGGAAACTTGCATGTCAAAGCCATATAGATAAATCAACGAATCGCACAGGTTTTTCAAGAGAAATTAGATGTTCGTTGGGAAGAAGTTTTTGCTAATTTATATTTTATATATTGTATTTTCTTGTGTTCAGGCCATGGACCGCGCTCACCGCCTGGGGCAGACTCGACAAGTGACCGTGTACAGACTGGTCACTAAGGGTTCTATAGAAGAGAGGATTCTTCAAAGGGCCAAGGAGAAGAGCGAGGTTCGTATTGTTCTTGATTCGTTAATATATCGTCGTTTCCAGTGACTTTTGGCCAAAAAAAAATCATAGGAAGAAAATTGCAAGTCAGAGTCACTAGATCACAGGAGATAAATTGACTACATGTCATCATTCTATGGATTTTATTCTACCCCTTTCAGATTCAGAAAATGGTGATTTCAGGCGGGCATTTCAAGCCTGAAGCTCTTAAACCTAAAGAAGTGGTATCTTTGCTTCTTGATGATGCTGAACTGGAGTGCAAATGTAAGTCTGTGGAACTGAAATTGTGTGAATGGTGGTGTGCTATCAGTTAACTTGTGGAAATTATATTCCGCTTAAGATGATAACCTGCAAAGACACTGACCCACGCACGGTGGTCTTGTTGTTGCTCGCTGTTCACAAGCACGGTGTTCGCTCTGTCAAGGGAGGGGGAAGCTTATGCGGCTTGTGTCGCTTCTGAGCTGACTTGTGCACTCTTTATGATCTCTCCAGTTCTTCAGCGGCAAGCTGAAAAGAAAGCTGATGAACAACGGCGAAGAAGGGAACGAAAACGAAAGAAGACGGGGCCAGTTGAGGTTTGTATGCCAACTTATAAACATACCTTTGTTTTCTGAATCAAAATCTGACCCCCTCCTCTCTTAAAATTACTGAATCCTTCCTTGGTCCCTCCCCATCCTGCAAACTGTTAAAGAGACTTGACCAGTACACGGGGGAGCGGTTACCAGCGATCCTCTTTATCAATTTGTGTAACAAAAACCTGTACAAGCTCTGCTAGCCATTCTCAGACTATAACTTCTTAAAATTAACTGCGCTTTGTTCACCAGTTGGGTGAAGGCTTATCCCCGAGTATCGAAATCACCGATGGCGCGCCTCCAGTCAAGGCTAAGAAAGGCCGTAAGAGCAAAAGCTCGCTGGTCCCACCTGCACCTGAAGGATCCATGTCGGGATCTAAACCCGCCTCGGAGACCAGTAGTATCACGGGAGAAGGGCTGAGTATTAAGACAGGTGACGCGTATGATGGCGACGGTACCGTAGGGGATGACATCAGTGTGCTGAGTCTAGATGAAGGTAAGCTGTTACTCTTATGCTCAATTTCGCATTCAAAGGACGAACTTAAATTTAAAATTTGGGTGGGTTTGTTCTGAGGGAAACGCCTGATGGATGATATGAGTGTCACCCCAAAGCTGCAAAACTGGCTTGGAGTTAGAAAAGAGCTGTGAAAGGCATGGCTCAACTACCAGAGACAAACTATCCATGTTTTTGTTTTTGCTTTTTTGTTATTTTGTTTTTTCGTTTTTTTCAACTTTGGTTAGGTAGTCAATTAATCAGAATATCTTGCCGTTTGAACTTCTTGGTAAGGCGTAAGTAACATTCGCAAAACACATTCTTATCAGTTCTTATCAGTAAACTCTCATCTTTTCGTTGCTAGTGTCGTTGGCTTCTGGTGATCTGTCAGTCGATATACCTCCAAGCAACACAGAGACTCCTCTGAGCTTGAAACCTGAAGGAGAAGACTTGGATGATCCCCGAAGCGAAAACGCCAGTCCAGCCCTGTCTGATTCCTCTGGAAAAAGAGGCAGAGGCCGCGGTCGTGGAAGAGGAAGGGGACGAGGAATCACCTCTAGTAGGGGACGCGGGAGCTCCAGTGTTCGAGGATCCCGCTCTCGGGGACGTGGACGAGGAACTGGTGGAGCCCTTGCTGCCTCTGCTGCGGCATCAGCAGCTGCAGCAGCAGCATCAGCTGCAGCATACGCCGCCTACGGCTTCTCTTTCCAAGGGACAAGTACTCCGAACCCCACCCCACCGCCGGCGCGGTCCAGTCCAGTGGCATTTGGTGCCGGTGGTTCTGTCATGCAGGGGTATGGCAACATCAGTCATCCAGTGGCACGTTATGATAGTTCGTCAGCTGGATATTCACCTGTTCAAAGTGCAGAAAACAGCCCGGCTAGATCATCATCTCACGCGTCTACGCGCATTAACAGTCAGCAGTCTTCGCCTCCGTCATGAAAGTTTTCTTGATCTGTGCTTAAAATTTGAAAGGCTTCAAAAGTGAACTGAACTAAGTAGAAGAGCAAGGAAATGCAATATATCGTCTGGTCGAGTCATGCTGCTTAACAATCAAGCTACTGAGGAAGTCTTAAAGAGTAAATGCATTGTTTTCCTTCATAGAATTTTCTTAATTGCACTGATTTTCAGTACAAAATTGGACAGGGAAACTTTATCACGTGAGTAGCTTTTCGTGGAGGAAACTGTGCTATTTACATGCATCACGATCTTTCCCTCTGGAAAACACAGTATGGTGTAAATAGTTAATTTCGGGAATGGCGAGTCAGGTCAAATTATTAATCTTGATTTCTATTCTACCTGTTTTAATTGTTGGTACACCGAGAAAGTTAAAAAAGATCATCACAATTAATACTACTGTAGCTTCATTCGATCTCAGCATGTCACAGTCCTATCGTCTCCTTTGTCACGCAATGCTTAAAATTTCGCGTGACATCATAAAATGATGGCTGTGTGACATATTCTGTGCTTGAATAAAAATCCTCACCATGGTGGGTCTTGATTCTTTTTATCCACAATGAAATGGCAATAAATTTATTTAACTACTACGTGGCTGAGGTGCTGGTTTAGCGATATTCGTCCCAGAAATTCGTTTGGAAATTCCACTCGCTAATGGTTGCTAGCTTGCTCGCTAAAAATTCAAATCACGATTAAGTCCCTAAAGCAAGCTTTATTTTTCCAGCGGAGGCAAGAACGAAGCCTGAGTACCGCGCGTGATTTTTGCTCTCTCCTCGCGCGCGCTTCCACTTGTCTTGAAGACGTGAAGAACTGCACTTGTACTCCTAGGTAATCTAGGTTTTTAATTTCAGTGAAGCAAAACAGAAAAAATATTCACCAGCGTGGAAAAACTCTGCCCTCTGTCTCGAGTACAGTTTTTCCCAGACCGAACCTTTCGGCTAGCGAATAGCAGATATATCTTTTGATCTAACCACAGTTTCGAGTAATGCGGTCAAAAAGTGCCGCCTAGAAGCTGTAGTCGCTTCTGCCCAGCTAATTTGTATGTTATAAAAGGAACGAAATAGTTAACAGAGCAATAGGAACGGTATGGCTAAAATGAGGGAGGTTTGGGTCGGGTCGTAGATTAGGCAACCCGACCCAACCTTCCCCGTTTTTCCACTCCTCCGCTGCTATCGCGCTGGATATCGGGCCGTCTGCTATTGCGCTTTATTTTACCAACGGAATGCCTGGAACAAGCAATACGTTATTAAGCGCAAATACCAGAAAAAGAAAACTCCATGAGCTTGGTCTATTCATTTAGGTCGTAGAAAAGATGCACTCGCACTCTCACACGCGCACACACACTCGCACAAAGCGGACGCAATGGTTTTCACCTCATCAATTTAATCAAGAAATCTTTTTAGATTTGTTTGTTTTTTTTTGCAACCTGTAAGTCAACGCTTTTTCATACTTATAAAATACATAACCTTTTAACAACGTAAAAAGTATCCAAAGCGTGCGTTAGTTTCACACTTTCAGTCCTCCAGAGTGGGAGTTAACAACAATTGGAAAGCAATTTTCCTACTTTTCATCAAATATTACAAACCCCTCTAACCTCTGTAGCCTACTTTCACGTAAGACTTGTTTTGACTTAGGTTTGTTAAATTTTAACAAAAAGACGAGAATTTGTGGGTCAAAATTGAAGCGGCCCGACGTTAGTTGAGCAAAACTTTTGCTATTTACACTATATTTATAATATATCTTTGTTTTCAAGTGTTCGTCACATAAATCATTCTCTTATCAAGATAGATGCGAAAGTATGAAAACAAATCCTTTTGGAATTACGTTTTCAATATGCCTTCTGTCAGCCCCTTATAATTACTTCCCCTAGAAATAAATAGTATAGAAATTGGGTAAATTCTATTAAAAGTCAAAGTAATTCAACATTGATGCAATGTCACTTAACGTTATTTTCTAAGTGACTGGACGTCATTTAGACAGTGTTTTTCCTTTTTCCTTTGCAATACAAAACGAGTGCGGTTGTTTCTAATAAAGATTTTCTTCATGGAATTATCGATTCTTTCATTAGATTATGTCCTACTTACAACCATCACCCGCGGTTTTCATTTCATCCTCGACTCGTTAAGTTGTATTTTAGCTGAGTCCATGACGTGAAAGCATCAGTGGAAAGTCCTAACTCTTTCTTGACTAATTTCTCCAAATCAAACAGGTGTCGTTCGTCATAATCTGGCACTTTTTCCCTCATAAAGTCCGCTAAACGAACAAGGTACTCTACATTCAGGCCAGAATTCCCCTTTGCGTAGGCAATTTGTGAGGCGATCTGCTCTGGCGAGGCTGGTCCAAGATACAGAGCATTTTTTGGAGTCGCAGCATACGCCACCACATTGAATCTGTGTGAAGGTTTCTCGTTACAACTGAAAGATAAATGACGAAGATCATAGCCCCCTAGAGCGATTTCACGTTCGTTGAGTTTTCCCAAGGCAAGATTTGCGTTTTCCCTCGCTACCTTGTATGCGATGCCCCATACACGGCCCTAAAGAGAAAATAAAAATATATAAGTTAACCAATTGATAATAATAATAGGACTGAGGAGTCCAATTCGGTCTGTAATCATGCGAGTGATGAACAAAAAATTGGACGACCGCGAAGCGGGAGTCTGATTTGTCAACCACGAGTATGTTTACCGACAGAATTGGACGACACGAAGTCCTGTTACCAATTTATCATAACCGTTAAATTTCCGGGAAAAAAAAAACATTGAGCACAAACATCTCTGGTAGAGACTAAAGCTAAAGTAAGAGAGGATAATTGGTTGTTGCTATGGTTATTGCGATCAATTCTGTGATTGATGGATTCAGCTGAGTGGACTTAGTATGATTGGCTGCTTTAACTGTCTGATTACAAGTGTACAAGTGTCCGATTACAGCCAATTGTCCAATTGCTATGTCCGATTACAACTACGCAGAATTATTAGTGAAAAATAAAGCAGCCAATGCACCAATCACATTTGAAGAAATTGTAACGGTTATGATTAACACGGCAGTAGTGTTGCCTCGTATCTACACCCATTTTCAAATGACAAAATTTAATCACCCAAATACAGGATTTTAGTCCGTACAAATATCTTATTTTCTTAATTAAAAAACTGTAAGAAATTGAACTCATCCATTTTGTCCCAAAAGATTTTGGGACAAAATTTGCACGATCCCTTTCATAACTTTCACTTTCCGACAATTCGATTGGTTACTGTGATTAAGCCTTGAAATCTGGTTGGTTGTTTTGTCTTAAGTGTTGCTTTCTCATTAGCTGAGAAAAACAAGCGATTTCGAACACAAGATAATGCAATTTGCGACTAAATCGCACTGCAGAGAGCCAATCGGATTGCAAAGATTACCAGTGGTTTCAAAATGGATGTAATAAACACAATTACACGTGCACATTAAAGGTACCTTTTCGCAAGCTATACAAGAAAACGTCCTCAGTCAGTGTACTTTTCGTAGGTTTTAGTGAACTTTGTTTCTGATTTCCCCTTAAGAAGTTCTGAGTTATGATTTTCTTCATTTTAGTGGTAACAATAAAGATTGGCGTTAAAGCCTGTAACACGCCACGAAATGTGAGAAATCAAACCATTAGTTCCTAAGTTTCAACAATCTTCGTTCTTTTCCTTCACTCTCTAATTTTCAAGTCTGCTCGGACTGAGCTGTGGGAAGGAAAGTAAGAGATGATGGAAGTGCGAGGTTTATAATAGTATTTGGACAAAGACGTATCACTGTTGGAGTAATTTTGGTTTCTTTGTTTGATTGAAAGCATTCTTCATTCTTATCATTCTTCGGTGAAGAAGGCATTTTCTACGATCAAATAATTCAGTGTGAAAAATGATTCACTGCTGAAAATAAACGATCTTAGGCGGATACTTCTTAGCGCTGTTTACTCGAAAGAGTATATGCTTCTGGGTGAATACAGATAAGCGGTCATGTGCCACTCAGCAGAACGTCAGTACTTGGACCACGTGCACTCTTATTCATAAACGTGCTGCGTTTGATACTTTGATTGTAGAGCGTGCAGTGTGCGTCGGTTGAAAAGAAGAAAAAACAAAGAAAGAAACAAAGATTTGTGCGTAGAATGATATTTCTCATTATTCTGACGGCCGAGCGCTAAATTCATTAGGCTCACGCCAAAAGCTCTTCTTGCCACGGGTTCCTTTACCACGAGCCCTCTTGGACTACACAAGTTTTCCTAGGACTAGTATAAATTGTTCGCTATTTACTTAAGGAAAGGAACTTAATTAAGAAAATGATTTTTTTAACGACACCTGTCGAAGTAAACTTGCCCAAGTTCAATATCCCCTAAACCCTTCACAATTTCTTTAACAAGTGTCATTTTGAATTACTATTCGCCAATCAAATTCATCCACTTTGAGTTTTATTTTGACGAATCTCCTTATCTCTTTAAAGATTTATTTAACCATTTAATACAAAAATCCAGCATGACAGGTTTTGAGCTGGGGACCTGGTCGAGGAAAAATGTCTAATTTTCCGACTCACACCGTAAACAAAAACCTTCCAAGGGATAATTTGCCGAGGAACTTTTGTGGCTTTTACATTTAAACATAACGAATTTCACCAAAAATACCAAAGTGGTGGACCAACGTATAGGAAAACATCTGGTTTGGATGTAATAAAAGTATTCCTCGAAATCACAAGAGGCGGAGATATGTATTTGCATCAGAAAGCAAGCTTTTCAAAGTTCATTACGTAAATTTTTTATAAAAGCAGCATGAAAAACATGAGTGAAAGTTCTCGAATTTCACTTTTCATTTTCTCGCAAGCACAAAGGAGCTAAATAAAAGCTGTTTTAAAATTTAATTCACAATTACAAAGGAGACACAACGAACAACATAAGATAGAGATTAAATAAAAATTCAAGAGCGTATTTAATTAGACCATCCGCATTTGGGTCTCGACCTGCTTGCACCCACGCTGATACAAAGCAAATACTTGTAGCATTGGACTTCCACGAGTTTTCAATGTTTCGATGGAAGATTCCATCAAAAGGAAAAGACGTTTTGACCTAATAAATTCTGAGCCGTTTTACGCAGAGACGACTGTATGCAAATTACAATCCAAGTTTGTTTACTACCAACGCACTAACGAACCATGGACTTAAAAAATTCCAAAACAAATTGATTGCACTTTTCGTTTTAGAGAAAGCAAACGCTAAAACGCCCACTCGTGCGTGAACGAAACAATTTCTTTCAGATCTAATACTATCCTTGAATAAGATGTGACTCTATTAAAAAAAAGTTTCTCGCGTCCGATAGTATAGACTGTACTGTTCCGAAGGTCATTTGGTACATCATTGTCGTAAGTTAAATTTGTTATTCAACTTGCACACCTTAACTGAACGCGTTAAACAAAATCTATGATACATTGTTCGTACAGCCTGATTGACGTTAAGCCGGTTGAAAGATCCTAGGAAAATCGAATCGCGTCTAAAAAAAACTATACTTGATCGTGTTATTGTCATTACAAAGATATCGTTAACTAGGAAGTAAAATCAATCCTTTCCTTCTGTGGCTCCCGATGTTATCTATCAATGCTACCTTATCAAGATAGCTTTGTACAGTGAAATTCTACGATCATTAACGCTGTTTACATAAAAATACCTGTTTTTCCTCCACCAAGGTTACCACTCTACCTGGCTGAAAACAAAAATAACGCGTTATGAGACTCTCTTATATGTTTTCAAATCAATGTAAAATTGAATGCTCTCTACCTTTTCGGAATCACCACGATGCCAAGTGCTTCCCTGATAAAATCGCCGGACGAATCCATCGATATGGCCGACAACGCAGTATTCGAAAGGAAAATCGGGTTTCCAAATCAAAGAACCGTAGCCAAAAACCCACAAACTCCTTGAAGCATCGTCTTTACTATTTGATTGAGAATTAACTTTCTCAATCATGATTCTAACTTAGGTTGAGACAACGATTTATAGATCACATAAAGAGGGAATATATGCGAAGTCCTTCGCTCGAGGAACCGGTTTGGATCTCACTTTGCGCTCCTCTGTTTACATCAGCCCTGTAAGTCGCACGTGCCTTTGTGACGCAGGTAAACGAAGTTTACACATTCTGATTGGTCAATTGGGAAAAACCCACGCGGCTTACGCAACACGGGAGGAAAGAGGACTAACGCCACTGTCGCATGGGAAACTTTCACAAATATATATATAGTAATAACACAACAAAAACATTCTATCTGGTCAGTTCATGACTCCAAAAACTTTCTTTCAAACGACACAATTCTGTCTTTTTTTTCGCTAACCACGATGGAATAAAAACTCTACTTCCTCCTCGTTTTAGTGCTGTCACGCAATTATGTTTTCGCTCAACGCAGTACGCCAACGTGCTGATGTAAGTTCCCAACACACGCTATTGTATGGTGGCCCGTTAGTATCGCACTGTTTTAATCTAAAAATGGAAATCAACTCTTTTTCTATAAAAAGAGTTTAAGTCACTCGCGTTTTAAATTGCATTTACGTTCAATTCTCATAGTTTTTTCGATTTAGGACTGACTTAATCAAAAAGCTTGAAAAAAATCACACATTTGAACGGACGAGAGTGGCGTGAACTTGCTAAGCAAATCAGAGAACAAAGCGAGGGATTACTTTCAATCGCTTTGATAGGCTTTTGGAAAATGTTCATCACATGCCTTTTCATCAACAAAATAATTCACCCAGTGACAACATATAATTTACCAGAAAATTAAAAAACAAATTTGAATACTCTCCAGTCTACATTTCTGAGATCATACCATTTGAAAAGAGGTTTTTGTAGACATTAACCACGTTTTCATACCTTTGTTTTTATTACAGCATAATTCCCACTTCTAATAACTATCAGGATCTAACATATTTTGCAACAATTTCACTAGAGAGCAATAGCTTCTTGCAGATCAGACCAAAATAGTAAATTCTCAAGTTTTCAGATCATTATAGTCACCCTAAATTGTTATTAAGTTTTGTAGGAATATTTACAATCTGACCACTTGAAACATAATCCCTGGATTTTCTAACTTCATTCAATTCTAGAAGGAAATTTGCTGATTACTTGTTAACATGACCCCTTACTGTTAAAGGTCCAAGTAAGTCTTTGACCCCTAAAAGTAACTTGTATGTAATTTCATCTTTCTTATAATATCACCTCTGACTCATATATTATGGTCATGTTGTGGTGCATGTGTAATTTTTTTATTTCTCACAAATATGTCTCATATTTCCACAACCATTAATTTATTTTTTGTTTTTCCACATATCATTTCTACAGCATAATTTTTGCATTTTATGTAAATTACATGGCCCTTCTGATATCATATTTCATGCCCTTTTTGCTTGTGTCTTATTTTGTGTTGAGGTAAACTTTCTTACAAATGTTCATGCCTTGTATATTCCCTTAGCAATTGGTAAGTTTTGTCTTGTGGTATCTTTGCACTCATTATTCTTGTCTAATACATTAGTGCATTTTTGCAAAAGTTATTTTTCTGTTCCTTAGGAATTTACTTATTCTTCACGTATGCATTAGAGTCATTAAATTGAATGCTGAGTAAATGTGTTTGAGTGAAGCAGGCCCTTGCCCCCACAGGTCAGAGGAATAAAAGAAATGATCACCAACTACAAAAGCTCTACATTGTTAAACAAATTCTCTTTGTCAGCAATTAAGGAAAGAGAACAGTATGGATAATATACAGACTGATGTTACATGGTAAAGGGTAGTTTCTTCTCCCTATAGCTACTAGTTTGCTTATAAGTTGTTTGACCCATTTATTCAAACTCAACTGTGTTACACAAGTTACCTTGGTCAAACAAGTCTCTTTAGGAATGCAGAAGAAGCTTTTCATCGCAGTAACTAAGAAATGGTTGTGACAGAAATGGTTCAACCCATGTA
The DNA here is from genome assembly GCF_036669915.1 of Pocillopora verrucosa. NCBI lineage: Eukaryota > Metazoa > Cnidaria > Anthozoa > Scleractinia > Pocilloporidae > Pocillopora > Pocillopora verrucosa. Next base: position 9,613,009 of record NC_089318.1, on the reverse strand, counting down.
TTCAATCAGACAGTGATCTAAGAGACACACCAAGTGTATTACCTTAACAACCATTTTGACTATGGTTGATTATCAAAGTTTTCCTCTTCTGGTGCCAAGAGACCCACATAAAACTTTTGCAACAAGGAAACAATGTGATTCTTAACAACTCTGTGTGCAGGTTGGTTGTGGAAGCCTTCTGTTGCATCTCCTCCAACATTTTTAAGAATGGAATCCCCACCAGGATGACTAGCTATGTAGCTTGATACATTGTACACCTGGAGACAGAGTAAATGAAAGCCTTTTAAAATGCCAATCAACACATATTATATTCTCTTGAAATATCTAACAATGGCCTTGCTTACAAGGAAGAGAGGACACTAAAACAACCTACTGTGATTACAAAATTGGTACTCTGTTTAAAAGGACTCTGAAATCTCCCAGAGGATTCTTTGAAAACTAGATGGCAGAAAGATTTCAGCACACCTGTCATTTCCAATGCCTTCAATGCAAGTCTTATTTCTGGAGGCCAAAAGCACCAAACAACTAATGAAGGTCAATCTTACACAACTGTGTTCAGCCCATAACTAAATCATGGTACAGAGTGAACTATCGCACTTTTGAAATGGATGATGCAATTTTTTTATCTCTTTTTTTCGGTTTGGTAACGTCTAGGATTGAAAGAATGTCTCTACACCAAATTTAAAGTCAAGCTCTACCAAAATTCCGAGTTAAAAGTTCACAGTGAGCTAAGGATGAAACGGAAAATCAAGACTAAGAGTTAGCCTACAATCTGCGATGAATTCGTATGCAAGCTACCAAAGAGGAACAAGAGATCAGTTTACAATCTCTTGAGAGGAACGAACTCTAAAATTGGAAAAATTTTAAATATTTAAACTAAATTATACAGTGGTTTTTACCTTCCCATCGATCACTATCCAAGCGTTGTCCACCTTGTTGTGTTTCTGAATTTCTTTCAAAGAGACCATACGATCCATCTGTCCATCAAAGGAAGGACGCCCTCCTTGGAGCCTACAGGAAGTTTTTGTCGCAAGCAAATTATTTTTTCAAAATTATTCGTCATACAATATATATATTTTGATAAAAAGCGCATCCAAATTATTGAAGCTTGCGTTAGTTACCATCATAACGCTGTTAGGTTCGATCGTGGGCGCAGGAATGGTGCGAGAACAACTTAACCCTCGGTACGGGGGTGAGGACTAGCTCTAACCCCGGGGAGGCTTGGCGTGACGGATAATGATTTTCGCAAATGAGGAAGACACACAGTCTCAGTATTCTTTCATGTATCAAGAAACGCCCGTTACATTCTCTTCCATAGAAACCCCGGTTCCAACCCCGGTTCCAACCCCGCCGATCGAAAACCACATACATTAGTTAATAAGCGGTTACTGTTAGTGGCAATGTATTGACTTTTATTCTCATTTGAGCGCGAGGAGAGCGCCTGGGGAAAGAGAGAAGAAAAAACTTGCAATTATAGGGATACTAAATTACGATGGTGAGTGAAGAACATCCTCTCTTGTCAACTATTGTTTAGCTTTTAAGGTGCATCAGGCAGCTGTAGTTTGACTGTAGTGAAATGGGTGTTCTTCTCATTGATTTATTGGTTTTTGTGTTTTACCTACTCGTGAACAGTTTCCTTCCAGTATTCAGTTTCCTACAGGAGATTCCAGACTTCTCATTATGAAAATTTTTTCTTGGGTCAAATTTAGGGAAGTTCTTAGGAGGGGGTATTAAGATTGGCAAATGATGACAGACAACCCCCTTAATACCAAGAGATCACATGATCTTTTGGCAATACTTAGCTGTATTCCAAGGACGAAGCAAAAGACTATCTCCTTGTCAAAAACCTCTGATCTTTCATAAATATATTATATGAGTTTATTTATGGTTAGTACTCTGGACTTTGCTTTGAGAGGTCCGGGTCTATTGCTTTGTGTTCTTGGTCAATGGCAAAACACCTTACTTTCACAGTGCTTTAATCTTGTTTTCACCTTCAAATGATCTAATGAATAGCTAATCAAGTGCGTCTTAAAACTTTGTACATTTATTAGCCCCCTCTGCAAAACATCAATGTGAAACCACGAGAATTTGAATGGCCAGAGAACGGAAACCCCTATATAGCAAATGATTTCAGTTTCCATTTTTAACTCAAAGCTGCTCACACTTTATGCTGAAGTTGAGGTGTAGCGCCGTAAGAGACGGTTAACATGTCCAGCCATTTAGGAAATTCTAACTGAAAAAAATCAATTCATTTTTTTGATCAACGTTTTCATTGGCGTTCCGTCCTTACTTCTTAAGCTCGCTTCTAACTACTACTGCTAACACTCCCTTCTGTTCCTCTAACACCAAAGCTTACTAATGAAAAAGGAGAAGTCCACTTTCATTTCCTTTGTCGTATTTCGTATGTTTGTTATGCTTAGGTGTGTGATTTTAGCTGAGCGGACCGCCTAGATCAAAGAGAGCCCCGATTTGGTTGTACATGGAAAATAATTATACGGTTGTCTTTGAAAACTGAGATCATATACAAATCCTCCGACCAGGAAACAGCCGGTCTGTGGATAAGTAAACAGCCTCATAGTTTCTTAAACTTGAGTGCAAAAAAAGTTAAGTTTCGAGTAGTACTAGTATAATTGTACAATCTGCGTACGAAGACAAAAACGGAGTGATTTGAAAAGGAGCCAAAATCAGGGAAAAGAGCTAAGTTTTAATGAGTTCAGACAATTCATCAACCCCAAATAACTCTACGCTGAACAATTAAAGTTTTATTTTTGTTTCTCTTTTTGTACTCCTGGACTTACATATCCACTATAAAACTTTCTATGTCAGTGCGTGTTTACAACGTTTGTTCATGAGAAAAAGAGGATCGATATTCATTCTCTCTTAATTCAAGTCAATAGTTTTGCGAGGGTAGAGTCCAGGGGCGTGTTACGGCTTTGATTCCTGTTTCTCAGGAACACCGACCCATAGTTTAAACTATAAGATTTTCTATTACTTTTCTTAAAAACGGAAAATTTGATTGTAAAGCTGCCGATGGCTTAAAAATCGTGGTGTTTCTTTTTCCCCACACCCACACAACTGGACATAGGTCATATTACAGTTGTGTACTTAGTTGCCAAGCAATTTTTGTATCATAACAAGGTCACCCTTAACCTCACTCCTAGTCAAAGGCTTCGCAACCAAGCACGAAACTGTAAAACGGACTATTAATCAACTCGTTGAGGAATTTTAAGAGCCTTTATAACATTCTTGCGTTTTAGTCGTTGCTCGTGCATTACCGTGCAAGACAATTTGTTTTTCCCTTACCTGTATGCCGATATTTGAAGGCTTACCCCGTGATGTTTTAGCACATACATCGCAAGTTTGACAATATTTTCAGACCTTCGCATCGTATTCTAACTACAGATCGTGTGTAGTCCTCCCGAGGTTTGATTTTGATTACGGGTGTTTACAAACACGGACGTGATCTTGGAGTGAAGACGGTAATTTTCGAGCTAGGTCGGTCGAAGGGACGAAGATATAACGGTACGTAAATTTTGGTTAGGTTTTTTATTATTATTAATGATTGCGCGGATTATGAATATCTGTGACTTAAAAAGTTGTTTCTCCGCTACAAATTTTCAGAGGTATTTTAACCTCCGTGGTGAATTTTGAAAAGCTGACGTTTAGTGCATAATCAGAGCATCGAGGATAGTGCTTAAATTATTGAGCATAAGCGCGTTAATCTGCGTCTCTAATATACTTCTACAATAACGTTTGTAGGGTCGTTTTCATTACTTTGTAGGAGTTTCTGGTACTGTTCTATATTTTTTAAAAGGATATATACTTCATTGAAGGCCTGGCTACTACCCTACGTATTTAACAAGAGATAAATATGTGTAGCCGGAAATTTTGTACAATATATTTTTTTTCAAAGTACAGTAAACCTTTTATACCAGGCTTTTATCCCTAGTTAGATTTACCTGTCTGTGGTAGGGCTGCGGAGTGGGGGGGAGAGGAGGTTGAAGGATTCTCAAACACTCTTACTAAACAATGGAAGCATATTGCAAAATTAGGCATAATGCTATGTTTTCAGGGTTGACGAGTAAAACCATAATGCTCGAATTTTCGAGCATAATAAGTCTGACCTTGCATATAGCCCTAGACAGGGGCCCATTATGGGCTCGTGCCCTAGAAATATCCAAGTGCCTCCTTGGGACTTGCAACCCCTGGAGGAACGCAACTGCGCAATACCTCATAAGTTTGATCGACAGCTCTATTGAAAGCATTCCACCAGAGGTGGCGTGAGGGACCAAAGTCCTCTGTTGTTGATACCACAGTCTCCAGTAACAACTAAGTTGTCTAATCAGCCGTTTGCAGAGTGTTACCGCGGACCTAAATACTTTATTCCGGTCTTAGCAATACAGATTTGAAATCATGGAAAAGCATGCGATGTTTCTGTTGTTGATATCGTTTGCAGCATCTTTCGCCCAGAAACGGGTTGTCAGGCCACTGAATATTGCACACCGTGGCAGCTCCGGTAGATTACCTGAACACACCGTTGAGGCATACAGGTAGGAACTTCACTTTTCAAATTACCATTGCGTGATCGAAAGAGGCAAGAATTTTGATACAAAATGCAATGCAGAGACTTTTATGCCGTGTTTCGCGAGCCAAAATAACAACAGTCATATAGATCGAAAGGAATATTTTTAAGTGCAACTAGTATAATTATGACAGGTTGACCTTTGATGATAAAAATGTGGAGATGCGTGAAAGACAGCAATTCCTATATCATTTATGTTCCTGCATGAAAATTGGGACTAAAGAAAAAAGAATAGGTCTTGAAATCGCTTCCCACGCTACTTTAACACGAAAAAAAAACAAAAAACAAAGTCATTGACTAATCAATTATTTCCTTGTAATATTTAACACAAAGGACAATAGGTTACACTCCAGTGCTTCGTCTGATTTACCGGTATTAAAAGAAATTGAGTTGTCTTAAATTTGAGCAAATAAAGTTGACAAGACTGAGTGAAATAATGCCTTTAGTCAGATTTCTTGAAAATTAAGGTTCGTCTTTCCTCGGTAGGCAACGAAACCAGCCGTGAAATTATAGTACACTTGTTCGTAATCAAACTTACAGTTTGCATTTGAAAGCGGATTGCTACGATTTGTCACATGAAGGACTTTGCGGGTAACCCGCAGCATAAAAACACAAAACAGTTTTAAGAATTTCAAAGGTTTGTCAAGTGCTTGAAAGGTAACAAAACTCTGGGCTCCACTTGGAGACTGGAAGTTTAGCCAGTTGCGATTTATCGTCGCCAGTAGCTTTGAGAACAATCGGAGCCACAGAGAATTTTTAAAATATGACGTTCTTTGTGTGACACGCGTTACACGAAACAAATATCATGGAGAGGTTTGCTTGTTTTTTCACCGGAGGGAGAATCGTTTCCCATTAAATACATGGCCTATACAGATATTGTTAGTTGTTCCATTTGTCTTTGTGTCCATTCATTTATTTCTTTTGTTGGTTTGTTCTTTATTGTCGTCATATGCAGGATACATTTTCTTTTCATGTGAACTCTGTAGCTCATTTTTGAGCTCTCATCGCCACCCACTTAATGATGAGGGACTGATGACATAAAATCCTTAACACTTGAGCTTCGAGGCAGAGAAAACTGGGGCGAATCGAAGGCCATCTTCATTTGCCAATCGCGAAAGAGGCTTCCTAACTATATCATGTCCACTGTAAACAATTTATGTCCATGTTATGTCCATTCTAATCCATTGGCACCTTTCTAGAGAGACCCTAAAACCACGATTGATGTATGTAAGCTCATGTTCTCTTGAATTAACAAATAGAGAAGCCTTGACTGAGCTCTCTTCTGTTGTTGAGTACGCAGGAAGCAGCTAGAACACGAAAGAAGTGTGGGGAAGGTTTTCGTTATATGTCGGAAGACTTTCGTTATGTCACGATAAAATCAGTCGAGTTGATTCCCCAATGAGGTTCGGTAATATTCTCATACCCCCCTCCCATTGGAAACAGGGGTACTGAGTCCAATTTGTATGTAGTACTCCCTTTATACTCTGTTGGTGACGACTGATCCTCCTCCTTTCATCCGTGTGGCCCCCTAAAACCCTCCGTGCGGCCCCTCCCCCTCCCCCTCAGGCGCGATAAATAATGACTGACTTCCTTATGTTTTGAACAGGTTGGGTGTTGAAGATGGCGCAGACTACATTGAATGCGATGTCTGTATCACCAAGGATCTGGTGCCCATTTGCCGCCACGAGAGCTGGCTGAATCACACCACTAATGTCTGGGAAAACCAAACCCTTCACTCCAAAGTGAAGACTTACAAGGTGTTCCAACCTTATTCAAACACTACTAAGACTATCACCGACATCTTCACTGTGGATCTCACTTTGGCAGAGATCAAAACCATCGGCGTTAATCAGAAGTATCCATTCAGAGATCCAAATTTTAACGGCTTGTTTAAAATTCCTACACTTCAGGAGTACATTGATGTCGCCAAATCTGTCAACAGAGTTGTAGGAATATACCCTGAGATTAAAAATCCAGAGTGGGTAAATTCGTTAGAAATTTTGCGAAGTAAAAACACAACTTTCGAGGATGTGGTTCTCGACGTTTTGCACAAGAATGGATATCGTAAAAAAGACTCCCCTTGTTATGTACAGTCTTTCAGCGAGAAAAGCATTAGAGAATTGAAGACGAAAACCGAGCTGCCTTTGGTGAAACTTTTTGATTATCCCTTTCCTGAAGCAAAGCTCCAAGAACTGTCCTCTATCTGTGCTGGTATTGGTGTTTGGAAGAACCTGATTATACCACAGCGTAATGGCTATCTGCAGAAAACAACCGATCTCCTCACCAATGCACGCAAGAACAACCTGGTGGTTCATGCTTACACGTTCAGGAACGAAGACAAATACTTGGCGTGGAATTACACCCAAGATCATTATAACGAGTATCAAAAGTTCTTTGATCTTCAGGTTGATGGATATTTTACAGATTTCCCTGCCAGCCTCAAGCGATTTTTGGATATGAAATTCACTTCTGAACTGACGCCAAAACCTTGTCCCAGTGGCGTCCCTGGGACACACAAGGGTGGGTATCCTGTGCCAGCTCTTGTTCTCATCGTCACGCTTATCCATAAGTTTCTCAAGTAGGCAATTACTTGGTTTTTCTTTTCGTTCTGCTTTTTCCTACTTCCCAAATATTCGAACCTTATAAATTCAGTTTACTGAACAATTTTTCAATTGGGTGTCAAAAGTAGTCCAGGTATCATTGGTTGGTTTTACCTCGCTCTGTCATTGGTACATGCAGAACACCCGTACCACCCTCTCAACCAATTAGATGCGAAAGTAATTGCAACTGCGTCCTGGTCACGCGAGATTCCCGCACTTTTATCGATAAGAGCTCCATTACCCCAGTAATTTCAATTTCTCTAGAGATGCATGCATATTTGAGTTATTTTTTCGCTTCTTGATGGAATTCCTTCGCATAGAATGAATTCTTCACCTAGTTGTTCAGGAGTTTAGGAGAACCCTAAAGACGTGGTGACAGAACAAAAAAACTGAAAGTGGTTTCGGACGAATACGAACACAGATTGCAATTGACATGCTGAAACATCTTAGCTGAAGTTTTAAAAATTGAAAAACGTGAGTAGTTCGGGCCTCGAGGAGAAGGTCGCTATTAGAGGAGGCTTAAAAATTGTCTCCTTCTCCTTCTTCTCGTGTTCACTTTCTCTTTCTCTTTTTCTTTCTTCTTCTTCTTGTTTTGTTTTGTAAAAAAAAAAAAAAAGAGTATCAATAACCTGAGTTTTGTTTTCATCTTTTTAGGCAGGTTGCATGCTGTAATATAGTAACTGATTTGCCTCTCTGTTGTGAAGTGTACAGTGGTTTATCTAAAAGCGTGTTCAACAACACTGGTGCACTGTTTACTTGTCAATTACAATTTGATTTTCGACTGATAAACTGTGACGTAATAGTTCTTGTGACAAGCTTGTGAAATAGGACGCCTCTGATTGAAGAATAGAGTTAGACTTGAAAAGTCGTTACCAAAATAGGAAAACTTGTCAAGAAATGATGTCCATGCATGTCATTAAAAACATTAATGAAATAAGGGATTGCTAGTGTTTTTTTATTAATCAAAGATGTCATACAACTCTCTTTTTCAATGTCTCATAAGTACCGTTATCATTCGATTAAGCGCCTTGGGTGTTCTAGTTTCTAGGACTTTGGTAGTGGGTGCTCATCCGCGGTAGACACATATTTGTGGCCGGGCAAATATTCAATTATCAATAATTTCACTAGTAATTAGTTGATTTAGCAACAGACAATTAATAATAAAAAAACGCGAAGATGAACCATACAGCGAATTTAGAGATTGTAAGCCGGTAGAGAGATGATAATCAATACTCCTCTTGTGCACTTCAGGTTTTTTTCCTTTTTTTTAGTGAGATAGGGGAGGGGTGGCTGCCTATAAGAGGTTGGGCGCTTATTAACTTTTCCTACCTTAAAGGTAGATGTTTATTCGAGGTGGTGCGAGGTTCGCTGTATGGTTCATCTTCGCGTTTTTTTATTATTAATTGTCTGTTGCTAAATCAACTAATTACCTAATCGAGGTTTGGAATGAACATGCTAAATATACTGTAAAGCAGGCTTCGAAGGTCGTCATGATTCCAATTTATGACGAAGTTCAGTATAATAACTTTGCACACAATCCACAAAAGTTTCTCCTACAGAACAGCATTCGTCCCATTTGTTTTTAGATTTACTGGATAACGACTCCATATTTTCACTGCATTGAAGACATCGCTTTAAGAATCTGCCGAAAGAAAATAAATATTTTAATTCATTACTTTGGCTTGGAAAAGTAGGATCAATATCAGTGTCTGGGCAACTGCCCACCTACCCCTCCCCTGACCCAACATTAACCCTAAGTTGTTGGGTTAGGGGAGGGGTAGGTGGGTAGTTTCCCAGATACTGATATTGATAAAAGTATCCCTGAGAAGAGAAAGTGCATGAAAACAAACACAATTGGCACATACAGGTACACGTATACAGGTCAGGAAGGAGACCAAATTCGATGTTGATAATATGCTTTAAGCTCTAAAATCACTTCATCTTTCCTTAAAAATAAAAAAAATATTAACGGCCTGCTTACTTGATGAATGTACTCCTATGCCTATTTTCCGAGCTCCTTGGAAGCTGATGCAATTCTTCAATAACAACCAGCACCATCAGCTGCAGAACGGCACATATGAAGGGCAGGTGGTTCCACAGACGTTTATAATTTGCTCTCTGCCGCTGTCGGAGCTCTCTATTCTTCCACTGTTTGTATCTCATGGCCGCTACTTCACATATCTGATGGAGACAAGAAAATACACAGCGTTTGTGAGGTGCAGGTATTCCTGCCGTAAAGCAAGGATCGTCCGCTTGTGCAGTTATCGCATATTTTCATGCAACATATGTGATTTAGTGATTAAAAGGTCGTGATCGATATTTTTTTGCAGTTCACACGTACTTTAGTGGTTCTAACCGGTAGGGTAAGGTTAAAATAAGAGTGAATTAATACAGGCACCATCTGCGGGACATAGTATAAAAGTAGGAGCGCTTTTCATTGAAGACTAAACTTCGTGTCCCTTGAGTAGGGCTGCTCCCTTAAGGGTGGCCCAAATGTTCAACTCTTCAACCCCTGAGGGTGACTGGCCTGTAATTTCTCCGTTTAGTGTGATCACCCTTGAATCAAATTTAAATCTCATGACAATAGAGGAAATGATCACCATTTAAGAAGCTCCTGATTGTCAAAAAAATTCTCCTTTGTCTGTGCCATAGGAAATGTAAAGAGAACAGTGTGGAAAATGATTAACCTTTAAAACTCCCATGAGTGACCAAGACAGAATTTCTCCTTACAATATCAATACAATATTAACCAGATAGGTGATGAGAATAAAGAAAAATACCAATTAGGGAATTATTAGTTGATCCAATATCAAATCCTCCAAACTAACATTTCAAGTTCTAACTGTATGGCAGACTGTAAGGAGAATTACTATTGAGATCTTGGGAATTAAAGAGTTAACTGGAGCTGTAAAACTCATTCCCTTGCTCCATCATCTTATCACCCCCATGTTGTGGGTCTCACTCTCTCTCTTGCTCTGGGAATTGGGAACAAGGGTGTGCCTGGGAACAAGGTTGAAGTTTATCTTGCCTGCTCAAATGTTACTGTTCCATGTTGCACAATCCTATGTAACAACATAGCTATCTCTAGCTCTCCTTTGCACCTGAACAGAGTAGGAAATGAGGCAGTGTCCAAGATTTGCAAACATCTTGGGAAAAAAGTGTCAATGTTATCCAAATCAAATTGGCAAGGTAAGATTTTAGTTAAACTTTCTTCAGTAAAAATGGTTGATATCATAATAACAGCTTGGAGGGCTCTTGACACATTTGGAAAATGAGCAGCACTTTTGTTCCTCTCACAATCCAACTCCTCACATTCTTCACCAGATGGTTTTGGTAGATCTTTCCACTTCAGTAATGACAAAGCAAGATTGTGTACAACCTTTGCTAAGAGGGATATAGGATGAAAAAGGGACTTGTAAAATTTTGTTGCTTCACAGATCCTTGTGGTAATTGGGAAATTGCCGGTATCTGAGTCCAAATATGATCCAGCAAATGCTGTACAAATGCACAGAATGTGATTGGCTAACTGCTGTGAAATCTCGCACAGATCCACTTCACCATGGCTGATGTGGTCTCTAATTCTTGGTCCCTCTGAATGCACAAGAACATCTAGCAACATTTCCATGAGGGCATCTCCTAATTCCTGCCTCAAAAGGTTTTCTGAGCCATCTTGTAAAACTGGTGCAAGAATCTGAAGTAAAGAAAAAGGAAACAAAATGAGCCACAATTTTGGATAAAATTGTTGGGACATTTGTGCCTCATTAGGGCCACATTTCTCTGAGAGTGATTATCATCTAATTTCTCCTTACAATTTCAGCCTTGAATCAAACATTGAAGTCATGAGAATAAAGGAATTGATAACCAACTAAAGAAGCTCTTGGTTGTCAAAAAAATTTCTCCTTATCAGTTTCTAAGGAAATCTATAGAGAACTGTTAAGATGGAAAATATGCATAATGATTTTAGGGTGCAAAGGGCTAACTTTTTACTTCCCCCCAGTCAATCTAGAATTTGTAAAATGGTTGTCTTGAGCTAGTAAGCACAAGTAAGGCAATATCTTTAATTTAGTGCTAAATATTTACCTCATCAAATGTTGTATACAATACTGTTGATTCTGCCGTTAGAACTCTGTGTGGACAGTTATTTATGGAAGCAAATACTCTCCTTAGACCATGTTCTAATTGAGGGAGCAACAGCATGACACACAAATCAAATCTGAAAGGGAGAATACATATTGCGAAATTATTAAAGAATAACTAATAATATCCTAAAATGAAAGCTTCCAGGATTCATCAAGCTGAAGACAGGAAAGTTTCAGAAAGTGCAAGAGGAAGGGAAAAAAGTAGAAGAAGATCCTGACATACCTTTGCTCTTTAAAGTAATCAAGTGCTGTAAGCCACAATGGAAGCATATTTGGAATGATAAAGAAACTTGAATTAAGTAAATTGAATATCTCAGTCATGTTACATGGTTCTAAAGCAGGAAAAATACTGTGAAGTTTATTGTCAGCACAAGTTGACAAGGCAATTGAAGGTCTCCTCTTAATCGGTCTTGAACAAAATGGAGGGTCTTTTAACTTGACATTCAGTGAGGCAGTAATCACCAGCAGCAGTGAGGCATACCTGGAGATGAACAGAAACTGAACTTATGTATTAATATTACTTGCCTGTGCCATACATTAACCTCCACCTCCCATGTTCTAAACATGAATTTCTTTACACTGTCTGCTGGACAGTTCTTATAATTTTAACTCTTAGAATGTAGTTTTAAATCAGAAAAATTTCCCCTACTTGATATCTTTCTAAGTTCTCAAGACCCTTTGCTTGAAATTGTATTGATATTGTATATTGTAGGGAGAAATTCCTTTCTGGTCAGTCTTTCAATAATAGTTTCCTGTTAGTAACTACACCCACATACTGATGCTGTCATAGTTTTTTCTGAGTGGAAATCACTTGTGGTAAAGAAATTTGGATAAATTTTACTCCTTTAATCTTTGCGACACATCATATACATACACTTGTATTCCTCAATAAGTAAGGGTTGGAAGAGTAGGAAAATTGTGGCTGGCTGTGGAAATGCAAGTTATAAAAAAGAAATGTATGAAAAAAATATATTCTCAGAAATTAGTAGGTGACATTAATTGTGTGAAACAGTCAGAATGCAAGAGATGCAATATCTGAGGAGGAAAATTCAATAATTTGCATCAATCAAAACATGCTTACTGAATAGGAACTTCTCCAGGTCCTGCAAAGCCATGCCACAAAATATTCCTAAGGTTTAGGCTTGAGGGAGGGCCAATTAAGATGTGTAAAAGCCTTATCACTGTTTCACCAAACACTTCTTTCAGCTCTTGTGTTGCTAACAAGTCTTTAAGTAGAGATGGACACTGGGGAGCACAAGAGTATGACAAATACACATCACCCAGTGCATGCTCCAAGGAAGACGTCAACAATAGCAGGCACAAGTTGTAATCAGCAGTGTTTGAAGATTTGAGAAGTGCGAAGCACTCTATAAATCTCCTTTCACATCCAGTCCAAAGAAGACTAGGCATGTATTGTGTTTCAAATTCATGTGGCTGTAGACTGATAAGCTCATGGTGGACAGCACAACAAACTGGATGTAACCTTGTCACAGCATCATGATAATCGCAGTTGGCATGATCGTTTATTATATCTAAGAGGAGAATAATAGTTAGTTTCAGATCAGTACAAAAGCGAAAGGGAAAAGGGAATAGCCATAGGGAATTTGGTTAACCCCTGACCTCTAAGAGTGACTAACATCTGATTTCTCCTTATAATATCAACCCCTGAATCCCACATTAATTAAGGATGGGAGAATATAGGAAATGATCACCAAATGAAGAAGCTCTTGATTGCTAACCAAATTCTCCTTCTCAGCACTCTAAGATGAGTATAGAAAACAGTATGGAGAACATACATGCATACTGGTGTTGGGGTGTAACGGGTAAAAGTATCACGAAAATACGCTTAAGAGAAAATTGCTCAACAAAATCAGGGATCAGTTAGAGATCAAATTTAAGTGGGATTTTAATTATATGGAAAGAGGAGTGGAGCTCTAGGATAATTCTTAATTAAGTTCATCCTTAGGCACTAACTAAAATGAGTGAACAGGAGAATGTAAGTATATTTCCAATCAAAGACAGTTTTCTCTATACCTTGCCCAAGAACTGTCCCAATTTTTTCCCATTGCAAATAACCACCCGCTGTAAAACCACAGTCAGACGTTTTCGAATTCATCGCGTTAATTCCAGCACCTTCAAGCTTTTCAAAAGATTCGCAAATCAGCTGACGAATATAACCGGACAGGAAAGAAGCAACGCTGTTCATCTTTTCCTGATGCAGAAATCCACCGAGTTATTAAATCAGAGTGTTTTTAGAGTCTAATTATATTTCTTTCTTTCTTCTTAAAGGAAGTTATTCCTGGAAGCACTTTATTTATCAAATGCCCGCCATGTTGAATATTCAACTTTAATTGAGAAGGGCCTGGAGATGACCCAGACCCACTCCGTCTCGCTCTCACAACCCATAAGTGTACTTTCTGGTGTAGGCTAAGGTTAATGTGGCCATATGATGTTTTTCCATTTAGACCTCGCGTTCAAACTTATCAAATCCATTTTTATGATCAAGCATGATTTTAAGAAATATAAATCATAGCATAAGATACAATCTCAAGAACATTTTATTTGATTCCAATTTTACAAGAGTTTTATTCCTTACTTACCCACCCGTCCCCAAAATTATTATCAACGTCTCACTCTTTCCCGTTTGATGCCGAAGTATGTCCGAAAATTTGCCTACGTAGGCACCAGGAAAGCATTACTTGGAAACCGAAAAGTGTTTTTACGGAACAATATGCTTCTTTCTTGTGGCCACCTAGCAGTTTCGATCGTTCTTGATGGAAATCAACGTTCTATAATTCTCGCGTGAGCTGATGTGGCCATCACATCAGCTGTTGGCCGTTTGACAGTAATTTCCTTAGCGTGATTGGAAATTTAAATTTAGACAAAAATTAACCGATAGCGCGAGCTGCATCGGAGAGGGATACTTTCGTGTTGACCTTGCGTTGGCAGTTTCAAGAATTAGAGGCGATTTCCGGCAGACACAAAGGTATGAATACAATGATAACAGGCCATTTCAACGAACTCACTGAGTTGCTTAGAAATTTTAATACGCTGAGGAAATCGAGGATGAAGTGAACTTTTTATCAGTTTCCTGTCGGTTATTCATTCGTTTTGGTCACTCTTAGTACAGTCGATCACAGAAGCTAAGTTTGCTTCCTTTTGGTGACATGACTGTGGGACTGAAATTTTTCATCAATCGAGCTACGTAGGTGTTTTGTTTAGGATTACAGAAAGAGAGAGACAGACTCTTTGACTAAATAGAAAATGAAATATGGAATGAACTAATTTAATCGTTTGATCTCTTGCTGAGGGTTTAAATCTCGCCTCACCAAAACACGAACAAGTCTGTTCAACTTCAGAGTCGCTTAGGCATTTTAAAGAAAACAAGCTTTCTGTAAATTATTGCTAAATTGATCATGAACTTGTGCATGACAGGATTCGATCAAATAACGTGTTTGTATATTTATGTCGGCTCCATGTAGGAACAGGTGGGTCTTGGGAGAAACGCTGTTTCTCTTCTGGTATGAACTTATCCAAAATTGTGTGTTGTTGGACCAGTACAAGCCTGCAAACTACTAATATTGTCACCTCCTAAAAGTTTGCCTCTACTTTGACCACACCCCAATCAGACATCTCTTTGATAATTTAGTTTGATCAACTGAGTTAATATTGGTACTTGGCTATTGTCAGAGTTTCTAAAGCGTACATTTCGAGTATGAGCTCTTTGTCAGAGCAAAATCTCTTTGGTTTAACACCACTTAATTTTAAGCAGAGGAGTGTTTTCGTGTCCTCAATTAATGCTAGGGCTCAGATTGTGGTAATGGATAAGCAAGAAAACTCTCTGCAAAGTTATGGCACCAGATAATACTCCTACTGGGATGTAGCTTGACCAAGTTTTGAACAGTCCAGTCCTGGATGCTTGAACATGCTAGATAAACTGGTATAGCTTTTAGCATTGTGATCCACTGAATGGTCAAAGTACATGATGTACTAAAACCTAAAGCACTGCTCAAGAGATAATAGTTGATTGTGACTCAGCATCAAGAATAAACTTATCCACTGCTTATAATGCTTTAGAGAAATCTAGTATTTACAAGTCAATCTTGTTTAAGGATTAAACATCTAGTAACCTAGCTTCCTATGTTGCTCCCCCAAGAGATTACTCTGAAGCAAACATCCGTGTTTTTATGGTACTTAACTGCAGGCTTGTCACCAAAAGTCTATAGGTGGCAGAAACCTACTCAGACCATTTTGTGCTGGCTTCCTTTAAATGTGATCAAAGATAGAAAATAAGTATTCTCGAACTGATCCTAACATCAATGTCTGCTTATTAAAAGGTTGCTCAAATATTTCTCTTAATGCTGCAAATCACATCTCAGAGAGTTTCAAATTTCACCTTTTGCGGAGGAGTTAGACTCCCCTTTGCAACATGCCATGCTTGCTATGCAAGCCTAATTAACTTCAACAGCCTACTCAGTTAAGATCATATATCTATTTCATTTTCTAATGACAGCCCTGAACCGACAGGAATATCGGTTTGTTCTTTTCTGAGAACTTAATAATGTATACAGACCAACTACATGTGCATCATTAAAGTAGAACAAAGAAAAATGTATACAACCTGGATAATGCTCAAGTAAAGTAAATTTGTATAGTACATGGGCTTCTGTGTATGTTAATTGGCACAGACAAGTCTGTACAAGACATGTAAGTGTTTAACGTTAGCCTTCCTAACCTCTCCAGAATTCTTGAATAAGTGTGAAAAACTGTTAAAAGAATTTTCTTATACAATAATATCATATTTATCTATTTCCTCTAAATGCTTCTAGGTTATGAACTGAACAGATGTGACTTATTGCGTCCTCACAAAGGGAACATTAGCACACCATGGATGGCCGACCTGGAAAGGTAATATAGAGAGTAAGATCTATGTGTATAACATCCTTACATTTAATAACAAACTACTTTAGTTTTGTCGGAGATGTTAACATCATGAAAAAGTTGCCATTAGTTTTCTTTCTTCTGTCCATCCTTTTCAATTTACCGAGTCTTGTTTTTACAAATTTTTTCTGGGTCTAAATGTTTACTTCATGGTAAAGTTGCTACATAAGCTTCAGATTCAAACTATTTAACAAATGAAATTTGTTGAAGAAGGACAATTAAATGTTTTTCTTCTAATATTTCACCCAATTTTATGGTTTTCAAAGATTTGTTACAGGCCTCAGAAAAAAAAAACATGGAAACATGATCATAGGTTGGAGAGTTTTGATCCAAATGTCAAAGTTATCTTGGAGGAATACTTCCAGATGAGTTCTTTGCATGTATTTTATGCTATTTTGGAACAATGAATATGGAACTTTCAGCTTTAAATACTAGTCTTGCAAACTAATACTGCAGATAATTTATCAAAACATGTTTTCATCTTTAAAGGTTTCTTGACAGAGGTAAAATAATTTGTTGACTGAAACACAATTTAGTTTATTGTTCAATTGAAAATTAGGCCAAATTTCACCTGTTGCCTTTTAAATACATCTGTTTCCTGAACTTGGTAATGTAAATGACAAAAGGTAAGCTTTTCTGGTAAATTAAAAAGATATTCTTTCAAATTGGTATCCCATGACTGTCATATTGGCGACACACTCTACAAATCATATTATTTTAACAATTACCCAGTGTTAGGATAAAAAATTTTCTTGTCAATGCATATTAAAAAAAAAAAAACAATATACGATACTTAAATCCTTTAACTCTTGTGAGTGATCAAAACAGAATTTCTCCTTTCAATATTGATACAATATCAATCATTCAAGTCTTGAGAATAAGAAAAATATCAAGTAAGGGATTATTAGTTGATCCACCTCCAAATTCCCTTAAGTAACATTATAAGAATTGTATTGCAGACAGTAAAGAGAAATGAGACTTTGGGAGCCTGTTTTACTGTTTCTACTCAGTTAGCCCTTTTGCTACAGAAGTGCTAAACATCAGCTCTTGGCAATGTCTATACATTTCTCTTGACTTTATTTTGAGAATTTTGTTTTAAATAAAACAATACACCTCTTGTCTAGGTATATTTTTCCTTCTTCATATCAATTTTCAGCCTTTGAATGTAATGATGTTGTAAGGAGGAATACCGTTTTGGTCACTTCTTTTAGTGAAATGGTTAAATGAATGATTTCTATGAATGAAGTATTCTATTTTTAACATTTGAACCCTTTAAGCAACTTTTCAAAGTGATTAAGACTAACTTCTTCCTTTAATATCCATACATTATCTAGGAAACAGGTACTAAGAATAATCAAACTTATCAAGTTATGATCTTGATCTAACACCAAATTCTCATAACTAATTTACAAGCAAATATGTAGCAGCCAGAGGAGAGAATCAACAATCAGATCTTGGGAGTTAAGAGGTTAATATCATAATGTTGTCATCTTCTTTTAAAATTTTTTTTATTTTGCAGGCAGGGAATAATTCAAAGCTAACGGGAAAATACATTGCTGGACGAGGAAGAGCCCTCAAGGAATTTTCAAGGACACAGCCTAAAGCAGAGGTTATAAATATACATTATTCTCACTAATACTGAAGTTAATTATGTTACTTAACTATGATTTTGATAATTTAATGTTTGGCTGATGTTTTTATTATCCAACCAAACATTAGGAAGGGTGCTCAACTGAAATGAAAAACACACTTCCTGTAGTGGTATTATTAATATTAACTCTCTACACCCTGACATCATAATAATATCCACACTGTTTTGAAGACATTTTCAATGATACTGACAAGGAAAATTTGTCTAGCAATCATAAGCTTTTTCGGCTCCAAGGAGATCATTTCCTTTTTCCTTTGTTAATATTTGATTCAGAATTAATGCTACAGGTTCCATTCCATTGACAAAAACAGTCCCCAGCTGATATCGGTAACAATAGTTTACATGGTGAGGCCAGGACTTGCACTCCATGTAGTAGAATACTGTACTTGTTCTGTAGACTGCTGAGTCCAAAACAGATCTTGCATGTGTTTGGACTAGCTGTTATTCAGAAATGAAAGTCAAAATTTGAATGGCAGTTAATATTTATATTATAAACATTATATTAATATAATATTAACTGCCATATATTAGTATAATAGATATATGTAATGAAAAACGCTGCACAGATCTATTGTGAATCAAAGATTTATTTACTAGTATTAATAGTTGATAGTTACCCTTATTTCTTGTTATCTGTCTACATGGCAATGTATTAAGAATATTGCTTGTGGTAGACCTATACATTCATACCAATTCTGGAACTTCTGAGTTTGAACAGAAGGGAAATGATAAAGACTCAAATGATGGTTTATTTGATCATATTGCAGACAGCATCTTGGAAGCATGTTTTTTGCTGAGTTTTACAAGAGTCACACCTTTTTTAATCTTTGGTTTTGTTTATAGGAGGTTGAAAGAAGAAAACAAGTGCAACAATTGTTTCTAAGTGGACAATTAGATGTTATGCTGGATAAGGTAACTAAACATGTAAGATTCATATGAACTCACTAAAAAATTCACAATCTTCCATTATCTGCTCCTTCAATCACATGCAAAATAAATCACAATTGCAACTTCGGTAGTGAAAACACATCCTCACTACTTAATTGACTCATCATAATATTACAATTGCCTGATTTAAATTCTCTTTGTCTGTCATCTTTTAACTACCTGGTGACTTAACATTGTTACCTTTGTCTTCTCTGTATAGTTAAATGGTACTGGTAAAAATGGAAGCACTTCAGATTCCATGTCATCCTCCTCCAGCCAGTTACAACTGGATGAGATGGAAATTGATTCCTATACAGAATTAAATGATGAAATAAATAGTTCAAAGGCCCCAATGCAAAGTGCACAGTGGCAAAGGGACATGAAAACAACACCTGCGTTTCATAATGACCTTGAAAACCACATAAACAGATTGAATATTGATAGCAGTGAAGATGGTGCTGCAAATAATAATCTTCCTCCAAGATTCAGAAACAAACAGCTTGGAAAGCACTTCAAAAAACAAAAGCCACCATCTAGATTACCAAACAAGAGTGTAAATGAGCGTCTGTTTAAGATGGGAGTGAGCCAGGAATGGGATAATTCTAATCAAACAAAAAGCCAAGATCCTGTGATTGCAGCAAATTACAACACTGAGAGCGTGAAGACAAATACAGATCCTTGGGATGATTGGGAGAGGTTGGTTGTGGCTCCAGTACATGTCATTGATGATGAAGATTTGGACGAAATTATTGCCATTACTGATAATGATAACTTGGATGATGTTATGGTACAACAGTATGTCAATGCTCTTCATCAGGAGAAGGCATCTGGTGCTTCCAAAGCCAATCGTTCAAAGGCCACACCCAGCCGCATTCAAGCCATTGGTAATCTCAAGTCAACTACAAATGCTGATTCTTATCAGGTTCCTCCAGGTACTATACCAAACCCACCCAAAGGACCAGATCGCTGGGGTGGCAAGGAACTCAAAAACATTGATGGTCCCACAGGTTGGGGTGAACTTGTTGAGGATTTTGGAAATTGGTATGATGATGGATCCAGTTGCTGGTCAAGGACATCGCCTAACACAGAGGTAATATTTAATTTTTTATTAATGGTTGGTAGTTAACTAAAAAGGAACTTAACTTGTGACTATTTTCTTTTCCACAGGACTCTACTGACAAATGCATTGGTGCTGGTACATGGGACACTGTGTTGTCATCCCCCACACAGGTACTACTTAAAGAAGCTAAAAATGACTCTTCTATGGATTTAACTGGTGCCACACACTGGTTAAAGGTGCCAGTGGAAAGCACAGAGTTGCAGAAGGAAATGAAAACAGCAGCTAAGCCCCATAATAACCAGGAAGACAACAAAGACAAATTGAATACTCCTGGAAGTGAAGATGCTTCCTCATTGAATAATCTTCCTCCAAGATTCAGGAACAAACTGGTAGGAAAGAACTTCAAAAAACAACAATCACAGCCTGGTAAACCAAACAAGAGTGTTATCGGTGGACAACAATTTGAGATGGAAGCCAGCCAAGAATGGGGTAATCCCAACGAATCAAGAAAGCAGGAACCATTTCCTGTGATGCCAGCAAAACATAGTAACCAGAAGACAAGTTTAGATATTTGGGATGATTGGGAAACATCAGTTGTTGCTCCAACACATTCAATTGATGATGAAGATTTGGATGAAATTATGACCATTACTGATAATGATAACTTGGATGATGTTATGGTACAACAGTATGTCAATGCTCTTCATCAGGAGAAAGCATCTGGTGCTTCCAAAGCCAATCGTTTAAAGGCCACATTCAGCCGCATTCAAGCCATTGGTAACCTCAAGTCAACTACAAATGCTGATTCATATCAGGTTCCTCCAGGCACTATACCAAACCCACCCAAAGGACCAGATCGCTGGGGTGGCACCGAACTCAAAGCCATTGATGGTCCCACAGGATGGGGTGAACTAGTTGAAGATTCTAGCAATTGGTACGATGATGGATCCAATCTGTGGTCAACAACAGAGCCCCAAGCAAAGGTTATAAAAATATGCATTGATAGTACAATTTATTGTGTATGATTTTCATAATTTACAAAAGTTTGATAGAGAGCACCCCCAGCTAGTGATTTTCAGAATTTTCTTTTAAAGATTTTGCAAGGATTTGTACTTAATTAGATGCAGTCCTGTGCTAGTTGCTTAGCAGGCCAAATTTCAGCTGAGTTATATTAGTGGATTTTGCAACTATATTACCTAAGAATTAAAGCTATTTGTATGTAGGTATGTATGTATGTATACTTATGTGACAACTCCTCTAATTGGGATTGTTGGGACCAATACAAACAAATTAGATACAAACATTGTGAATAAACATCGTGTTTAAAAATCACAACTGGCTGGAGGCAGACCAGTTAGCTACATACAAAGTGTACCATGGAGTTGAATATGGGGAAACCAAGAACAAATCCATTGAGTAGCAGGATGGAGGGTTTGAACATGGGACCACTAGATTACAAGTCCAGCATGTTAACCAATCAGCCAGTGTCTCCTCCTCCTTGTATGTCTTTGTTCTAACTGACTGATCTATGCTTAATCAAAACTATAACAAAATTCTTGAACATGATTGGTTATCACCAACCCAATGTGAGCACTAATCAGTGTGTACACATCATAGCTGTAATTGAACAATGTAATAGGACAGTTGACATGTCACGTCTGTGTAACTGGACAGCATGTGTAACGTTTGCACACTGTTGTTGCACATTTTGCAGAGTTAACTGTTGTTGTCGTTTTTTTTTATGAAAAACATACAACCAATGTCTAGGTTCTTTCTTAAATTTTGTCATAGTTTTGGTTAATTGGTAACAGGACTTTGTGTCATCCAATACTGTCTGTCACCATACTTGTGATTAACAAATCACTCATATGATTACAGACTGAACTGAACTCCACCTGGTCCTCTTATTATTTAGTAGTCATCAGGTTACCTTAGAAAAAAAAAAAACTCTTAATGTGCCCTTAAAATGGCTTCTTCTTCTTAGGAAACTGTTGAAAAATGCATTGGGGCTGGTAAACATGGAAGCACTGGTGACTTTGTTTCCTCCTCCTCTAGCCAGCTACAACTGGAAGAGACTAAAGTTGACTCCTGTGTGGATTCCACTGGTGACATCCACTGGTCAAGGACCTCAATGGGTAGCCCACAGTGGCAAGGAGATATTAAAACAACATCTGTGTTTCATAATGAACTTGAAAACCACATCAACAAAGTAAATGTTGCTCCAAATGAAGACCATGACTCAAATAATAATTTTCCTCCAAGATTCAGAGATAAAAAGTTTGGAAAGTACTACAAATCACAAAAGCCACAGCCTGGACAGCCCAAAAAGAGTGTGAATGCACAGCAATTTGAGAAGGGAGCAAGCCAGGAATGGGATAATCCTAATTGGACAAAAAAACAGGAACCATTACCAGCAAAATTTAATACTCAGGAGACAAATCCTGATTCTGACCATTTTCCTCCAGGTACTATACCAAACCCACCCAAGGGACCAGATGGTGGCAAGGAACTCAAAGGTATTGACAGTCCCACAGGGTGGGGTGAACCTGTTGACAATCCTGAGAATTGGTATGATGATGGATCCATTCGTTGGTCAAACTCTTCTACTACAAGTGGAGGATGGAGTTGGAACTGCTGATCTGAAGCACAAATTATGTAACCTTTGGCCTGTGTGGCTGGGAAGGTGTTATCTGCTTTACCATAAACCCCTGCTCCCCTGAATGCGAGAAATTTCTTCTCTGGTAACTTAGCCAATCATATATCACTAGTAGGTAAAAAATTTTTTGTTTGTGAAAATGCATGGAGCAAATGCTCTGAGGGTTCCTCATTATAAAATGGTTGTTGACTGAAGGGAAAAAATAAGTACACTCTGGTGAGCAGGTACCCATATTTGTAGAATTAACTGCAGAGGCCAAAATTACCACCTGTGCACTGATATTTTGAAGTTATTATATGATGGTTTGAAATCTCTATCGTTCATTTAGGGTAATTTTCCATTAATGTTTTTCTCATCAAATTATTATACAATAGAAAATACAATTAATATTATGATGATCATCTTTTTACAAGAAAATGGTTTCTTTACATAGAAATTTAAAATGTCTTTGACTATTTTCTAAAATCCCAACGTTTTATTTTTTAAAATTTTCCATTAGTAGAATAAAATTTCCAGTAATTGTACAGAATGAATTTCTATAGAATTTGCTTTTCAGACAACATTTGTACTCACAAAGGTGTTCACAGAAGTTTGAGGCAAAAAAACTGTTGGTCTTTTTAAGTAGAGCTCTTTCCTTTGTATATAAAAAAGAGCAACATACTTTCCATGTTTTGTCATGGTAAAATGCAAGGTGGGATGCTGCAACTGCAAATATTGCAACTACTGCTGTTCATTCAAGTGAACATTGTTTATTTAAAATTTACATCATTCAAACTGTTCAGACAGTGAGAGAATTGTCTTTTTGTTATACAGTACCATTATTTATGGCATCTGCAAAAAGATTCAGATAACAGTGGGATGCTCAAACAAGTACATGTCCTGTGAATGATTCTTGTTCAAAACAGTGCAATATGGGAAAGTAGGAACACCTGAGCTTCAGTAGACTTCACTGTAATATAGAAGTTTTGAGAGAATCTTAAACATTTTTTAAATTATTACAAACTCTTAAATGCTGGTCAGTAAGAGTAGCTGTAAAACTGTAATTAAAGAGACGAAGGATAATTTAGGATTGCAAATGATAAACATGAGAAAAATGTATGCTAAATTCCTTAAAACGGAAAATAGAAGCAGCCCAGTGGTTGTAAATGCCCTTGCCTTTTATTGACTGTATTGTGTTGGCATATAACATGCTCATGGTCTCACAATGGTCTTTACTGCACTTTGCAATAAAAGAATACTTAAGGTGTTCAAATTCTTCTTTGATTTTTCTCACAGAAGTAGTAAGCTGATACAGTGTGGGACTTAGGTGACCCTTTACACCCTAACATCACTATACATATTCTACATACTCTCTCTATGCATTTCTTAAGGTGCTGACAACAAAAGATTCTGTCTGGCAATGAAGAGCTTCTTGAAATGATCATCATTTCCTTATTCTGTGACTTTAATTTTTAATTCAAGGGTGATATTGTTAGGGAAAATGAGGTGCTGGCCATTCTTAGGGGGTTAAATTGTTCAAATAAATAAAAACATTTAGCCTTATGAATTGAGTTCACAAGGGCACACAGAGTCACATGGACGTGAATTATGTTTCACTGCCAGTCTGGTGATTGAATAGAAATAGGAGGTTACTATGAAATTTCTAGTGAGGGTTTTCCCCATGGTGCATTGTCACTATCCTTGGATATGTCATTATTAAAGCAGCGAGTCATCATCCTTGATGCCTGTAAAGATTGATTAGGTTTGTCATGTATTGAAAATCTTAACATATGTTAACAATTTTTAAAGCTTTTTGTTATTTTTGTAGCAACATTATTTATCAATAAAATTGATAAACTTTACTCAGTCTATGAATGATTCATCTGTGGTCCAAACTAAGTATAATTTGTTAATTAACAATTATTCACCAAAGTGAAGGTGAATAGTGGTGGATATTTACTGAGCTGTGCAGCAAGTTAAATATCATCCACTTTCACTGACACTGAAGTAGATATTGATTTAGCATATTAACCACACCAATACCAAAAACTGAGTTAACCCTTTAACTCCCAAGATCTCATTAGTAATTCTCCTTGGTGTCTGCTATACAGTTCTTGTGAAGTTAGTTTGGAGGATTTGGGATTGGATCAACTTATAATCCCCAGATTGATATTTTTCTTTATTCTCATCACTTGCCTGCTAGATGTTGTATTGATATTGTAAGGAGAAATTCTGTCTTGGTCACTCGTGGAAGTTAAAGAGTTAATTTCTTTCAATATACTGAAGAATGGTTGGAAATTTAACTTTTGATGCATGATTTCTTCTCATCAGCTGCTCAAAGGTGAGTGCTGCATGCTATTCACTTCTGAACTAGCCAATCAGGGTGCATGAAAAGTACTTTTCACTTGTGTGGTGTATTTTAATTAATAATATCAAATATTAGACAAGTTTTTATTGACTAATTCCTTTTTCTTTCTTGTGTTTGCTGCCATTTGGGCCCTCACTATTAGTGCTGCTGGATGCGTCTCTACCCATAGGAGGATTTGAGATGACTGGTTTGCTGGGTCTGGTATCAGTACCAGACCCCTTGCAGAACTCCTCTCAGCTTGCCTTGCTAAGGCCTCATACAGGCAGGAAATGCTTGTGCTGAGTCACTAATAATGAGGGCCTGCTCCCACATTACAAATAATCTGGGCTTCAGTGAGGTTATGCACATGCTGCCCATAAAAAATAGCAGAGCACTTCCCTATAGCACCCCTCAGATGTACGTTAACCAAAAAAACCCCACAAAATGCAGATAAATTTACATGTAAGGGAGGATACATAAAAACATGCACATAAGCTATCAAAGAGTGAACCATAATTATGAAAATTGCACTCTTTAAGCATGATGATTCAATTATTGAACTTGGTTATGACCAAATATCATGTCCATAATGTTTGCTTTGTAAAATGTATTCTATATAAAAGGCTAAAAAAATTAAAATGTTTAAACCAAACGTTTTCAGCTTTTAGCCTTGTATATAGAATACACCAAATATCATATTTTATCAATGTTTAGCAGATCACTGTAAGGGGAATTGACTTTTGAGGCAAACAATTGGACAACTTGCCACTGGCAAATCACAACATCAGATAAGATATAACTGTGTGCCATCTGTATTGAATCAGTTTTATTCATTCTATTATATACATAAAGAATTGGATTCTTCATAAAATTGACAAATGTTCAGCAAACAGTGAAAACCATACAACAAAACCATTTTCAATCACCTGCAGTATGTCTTTATTGTTTGAGTTCACTTAACTGTGCCATTTTTTGCCGCCGGCGACATTGAGCAGCCAATTTTTTCCTTTCTATCTCTTCCTTGGAGTATTTAGCTGTCTTGGAACCTCCTTAAAAGCAGGAGAAAAATCATTTCAATCACAAATTCATAAAAGTCAAACTTAGTCGCAATAGACCAATGACCAATGAATAGCCAGGGCAAATTTGTTCCTTAATTAACTCTACTAATCTGGCGCCAGACACAGGCAAATTTAATGAATATAAACAGAATATTTGACCTTCAAAACCAGGCAATAAGGGGGAAGTTAGTGTGGACAGATGAAAAAGTGAACAAATGCAGTGGGAAAAATTCCACCATTGTG
Organism: Pocillopora verrucosa; assembly: GCF_036669915.1. Classification (NCBI taxonomy): domain Eukaryota; kingdom Metazoa; phylum Cnidaria; class Anthozoa; order Scleractinia; family Pocilloporidae; genus Pocillopora; species Pocillopora verrucosa. The sequence goes on along the minus strand of NC_089318.1, from coordinate 9,586,826 downwards.
ATTTTTCTCTCAAACCCTATCTCCTAGAGGGTATCTGAGTTGGAAAATAGACACCCACAGAGAGTTATCATTTTCTTTTATAAATAATAAGCTGAATTATGCATGCATTTTGATTAGTACTTACTTATCATCAATTGGGAAAGATGCATGTCTGTAAATTAACACAATTAACACTTTTTTGCTCCTTTATTATTCAAAACAAGCAGATCCCATGTAGCCCCAGGGACCTCAACAGCAGTACAGTGTAGATCAGCAAAGACCTCAAACTGTGATAAGAACGTTACCAACACAATCAGCTACTCATGTGTGCCCCTTTTTGTTCTTACCACATGTTGATGTCACCTGTGATCTATCACTGAACAGATGCACAGTAACATGGAATCTACTTTGTTAAGTAGACTGAAGTATTCTTGAAACACATGTTATCACACAAGAAATACTCACTTTGTGTACTTCCTTCTGGTTTGTTGCTGTGTGGTGTCATGAATTCTTGATTGTTAGTGTTAATCTCCTGGCAGATTGTATGTTGTTGTACTGCTCTTTGAAGATTTTTTTGTGGTAGGGTGACACTGGTGGTAATCTTTAGATCAGACTTATTTTGATGTGTAGTTGTGAATTTTTTTGTTTGTAGAGTATTGCTGCTTTGGAGTGAAGAATGATGCACAAAGGAATGGTCCCTTTTTCTTGTGCTTTGAACTTGTAGAATGGGATTATTCTGCAGTCTAAAACATTGGTCCTTTGACCTGGTAATGTCACTCTTGTTTTTTACAAGAGCATTTCCTGTACCACACAAATCCTTTATTTTTTCCTCATTAACATTGAGCATATCAGGTTTTATGTACAACTGTGACACTCTCCTGACAGTTGGAATGGTAACTTGCTGGGATTTTTCAACATCCTCAAGAGCAGTCTGAAGAATGTAGTCATCATCTGTGTCATCGTTAACAAAATCCCAACTCTCTGTAACAATACTATCGATGGTATCTACATTTGCATTAATTCTGTGATTTCTGGTAAGTGGTGGCTGCCCTAACTCATTGTTTTGCTGCATTTCTCCTCCACTGCTCAAGAATTGTGTGCTAGTCATAACTTGTGTTTCTGGAATAGCATTTTTAAAAACAGGAATCTCTATCTGGCTGAGAATCAGATCATCTTCATCAGAGTCCCAGTTCTCAAAGACCTCTAAGCTTTCAGATCCCCTTACTTTTACACCATGATTTACTTCTCCAGTGCCCTTGCTGGCTTTTTGTTGCATTTCACTGCAAGAAAGAGAGGAAAAAGAAATTTTGTGGAGCTTAACTCTAAGCAATAGATTCTCTGAAAAAATATTATAAGATAAGCTTAATGTACCTTGAATTTTCTGAACTCTCCTTCCTAATTGTAGCTTCCTCTTCTGTAAAGGAAAAACAATTTAATAATAATAATAATGATAATAATGATAATAATAAAAACAATGATATCAATAATAACAGTACCATTTTAAATGATAATAATAATAACAGCATTACGTGAAACCCCAATAGAAACAACTGCCATAATAGGAAACATTCTGAAAAATAGACTTAATAAAATAAGGTCTTGATAGCCATGCTATACATTCTATTAATGGAGTCTCAGTCCCCATTTTAACCTGTTTTCTCTGCTGGAAGTACAAGAAGTTCCAGGTCCTGTTTCAGAAGTTTCATCTTGGATTTGTTGCATTTCCGAAGAAGTCGTCTACAAAAAAGATATATATTTTATTACCAACTTACAGCAAAACAGGCAGAAATCAAATTAATTTGAATAGTGATACAAAATGACAAGGAAACCAGTTACCTTGATCTCCGGGATGGTGTCTGGAATTCCTTGATCTTCTGCCCACTACTGCTGTCTCCCTTTCTTGAAGTATAACCACTGTTGGCCTGTGCTGATGTGTTGTTTTCTCTGGACATCCACAATGCTAGCAATGGTGGATTTGTGTCAGGGGTACTACCAGACTGACAGAAAAAAAAAACTCTATAAACTATGGTTTGTATCTTGATAAATGAGTGAAGAGTACTGGTAAAATACCCAGATCATGGGTACCTAAACAACCCTTTACACCCTAACAACAGTACATGTATATTCTCCATACTGCTCTCTACACATTTCCTAAGGTGCTGACAAGGAGAATTTGTCAAACAGTTGAGAACTTCTTCAGTTAGTGATCATTTTCTTCTTGATATACAGACCAATAGTTGGCTGATGAGGAGTCAGTGACTACCAAACACTCAGCCAACAATAAGTTGATATCTACGTATCCCAAGAGTTAGCTTACATCTCTACCAACGCCTAAATATTGGTTAAATGTCAGTTGACCTTTGATCATCAATTGACTGTCAAACAGAATCTTATCATTAATTAGTTAACATATTACTACTGATGTTACTTAGAGTACATGTGATTCCAAGACTGTAGCTAAAGAAATAAATTAACCTTATCCAAACACATCCCTGTACTCCATTTACCTTATCAGCCAACTTTTGTACCAAATCTGAAATTTCACCCCCACTGCTACTACTGTCACTTCCATGGTGTTTCTTCCTTTTCCCTTTCAAATCAACAGAAAAATTTACTTGAGTACACAGTTTATTTCCTTGAACACATTCACATGAAAAAAATGGATGGGCTTCTCCCTCAATTGCATGACAAAAGGTCCAAACCAATAAACATTTTAGAAGTCAATGAGCTTTCCTAATGAGTCAGAGTGTAGACAGCTGACAATCCAAGAGCCTCTTCCCAAGGTCTTGGGACATTCTCCCCCTCAAAATATTATTTTTGGAATGTAGAGGTTCTAGAATGCTATTTTATGCAATCTTTTGGAGGTATGTGCTAAGCAGTACAGCAGTTGGTTGGCAACATAAACAAGTATCGGGTACAGATTGAAGGAGTGCTCAACCAGTGAGAAAATGTGACATTGCACTTTTTTTAGGAAAGCAAAAATAACTTTCAGGGAAGTTGTCTGTTCATGAAATTTTCTGTAACATTGACTTGTTTTCATTTTTATTAGCATCCAATCATCAAATTGTAGACAAAAAAATTGTTACTGAATTATCTGTAAAAACTTTCAGATCTGAAAGCAGATTTCACACTAACCCTGGATTATCTAGTAACCCAGCCACGAACTACCCAGGGCAAGGTTAATATTTCACTTCTATAACATACCCACAACCTAACATACCATGTGAAAATCTTGTAGGAGATGGTGAATTATTGTCCCATACAATCTCTAGAGACTGATCCAACAGTGAGTTATTACAATTGCTGCCTCCGAGGCGACGTGGAGTTCGCCGTAGTCTACTAACAGGAGGAGACCGGTTGAGGGCTGAAAGAAAAAAGACCACGACGTTAAGGTGAACGAACACTCAGTTCACAAACCACACATTCGCTCTGACGACGGTAATTAGATAACGGCGTAATATGTGACAGTCTATGGACTTTGAGATTTTAGGCCACTAACCTAGTCTGTAGATGGACGAAGGGCTACCGCTCGAAACATCAGCTTTAGAAACCCTTTATTGCGACCAATTTATATTATCTACTACGTTAATAAAACCAAATTATCTTAAAAAGCCCCCCTTGTATTCTGCATTCAGTCCATGCACAGCACGACAATACAAATGAAACACTATTCCTTCACTGGGCATGGAAAAAACATTCACGCTAGCTACATGCCATTTCAATTCGTTCATCACTATCGCCATTTCATACCAAACATGCAACGCTGAATCTAAAGCAAATCACATTTTATCGACTGAAGTTCACTGACTGCTAGTTCAAAGGTACAAATCGTTGGATAAAACTTTGAAAAACATTAACAATTCATGTAAAGAATTGCAAGGTTCCCAAATGAACTACCTGAATTGTCGTGAGATCGTCCGGGAGTCTTGTCGATAGATCGTCGCTTCCTCATTGGAAAACACTCCGTAATATTCATAACACCGTCCTGTAGACTTTGAAATCCACCATAACTCCTCAGTGAAGGAACGTAACTTGACTTACGAGCGTGAAAACTCACAAACTCTCAAAAATAATCACAACTTCGCTAAACAAAATATGGCGGCAAATTTTTGAAAGGCCAGCCTCGATTTCACACACAGCGCCGAGTCGTGGTTGGTCGTCAGGAACACACTTGGGAAAGCGTGATCACGCGCGGATATCGCGCGATTCTAAACGATGCTTCATAAACTGCGTTTCATTCGGGAATGGGAGGGACACGGGGGAGGGAAGAATGGCGAAGGATCCAAAATGTGTAAATGTAAAATGTCTGAACTCTTGGGGTACACATTTAAATTGTCTTTTGAACTGAAAACAGATAGGGCAAAAAAAGGGAAAGTGTTCAACTGATCAGATCTCATCAATGACAGACCAACTCTCATAATTCATATTATGTAAAGTTTTTTGTGTTCCCCTCTCCATTTTTTTCCCCATTCATGCAAGCTAAACAGATCATAGTAGCAAACATGTGTCAACAGAGAAAAACCTCACACTCGTAATCTTTGATGAATAATAATTTATTAGGGGAAGAGTTGTTCAATAAAATACTGAACAGTGAATGGGAGACTTAACCAACGGTGTGGGAATATTTTTACTGACACAAAGCATCTTAAGTATTGAAAAAAAAAAAATTGGCAAAAATCATAATTAAGTACCATAGATGTAAAAAAGTTGGTTCTCAATTCACAGTAAGACAAAAGATACATCAGGGAGCAATTCTAAATTTGAAAATTAATGTTCATTTATTGTATCCCTTCCCTGATTTTCTTTATTGCTTCATAAAACAAAAGGAATCAGAGCTTTACGTGACTTTGGATAATCTTCAAACTTTGTAAGATACCAGCTGTAAGAAAGAAAGTGAAACGAATCATCACAAGGCTGTTGTAAACAAAGACAAACAACACAGTAACTACATAGAATAACCAATCATTAACACTACAGGCTAACATGTAAGTCAACACAGTCACTTGGTTGGTTGGTCAATCGCTCAATCAGCCAACTGGTGAATCAATTCAATCTTGAGGGGTTGATCTCCGAAACTTTGTGGGGATTTTCCAACTTTCTTATTGGTTTCTTTGCAATCTATCGGTCAAGTTTGCTAACCAAAATGTTTTTCCCAATATGCATTGCCCAGGCGCCATTGTGGGAGATCCATTTTGAAACACGGAATTCCCCCATATGGTTTTTTAGGTTGGTATCTTGGGAGTCTTTGTACCAAATTTCAAGGCAACTTGTATAGTTTACTTTTCTATTTATTCAAAGGAGGTATATTCACATAATTTGAACCTGGTGTTTTTTGCATCCAAACTTTTCCCAACAATTCACTCCTTTGGGTGACCACATGTCAAGTTATGTTAAAACTCTGAAAACTCGAAATGCCTTCCTCCAATAGAGACACAGAAGCCTCCTGCAGAGTCTCAGGAGACTCTCAACAAAAAACATATTTTGCTGGTAACTACCTAACAGTACCCTTGACAGACTTTTTGTTCAATTCTGCTGGATGGCAATTTTGCTTTCCGCACTTTTTTTTCAACTCAAAAGCTGATTAAGCACACTGTGGCAAAACTTAATGTTTGCCTATTGAGTGAAAGCAGCAAAGATTGCCTAAATGACCAGCCTTTATCTGTTTCCATCAGATTCTTTTAACATTCCTAAAAACATAAACTTTTGGGCATTAAGATGACAAAAACTGGAAAAAGAACAACAAAACAGTCTGGACCACAAAATGTTTATAACATTGTTTATCAAACCCATAAATGAAGAATACATCTGAAATACAAATGGTGTCAGTATTCCCTTTTTGAAAATAATAAGAACCAACAGAGGAAATAAATGCAAAACTAATATCTTGATACACATGTGATACCTGTGATGTTGAACTGCTCTTGGGCCGATGTTAAAAGCAGTAAACAAGAAGAAGGCTAAGCTTGGAAGTGACCAACAGGCTATAGCAAAGCCAGCCCATTCAACTATCTCACCAAAAAAATTGGCTCCTGACACATAGGTGAACATACCACCTGGAAGATAGAAATTACATTTATATATGAAATAATCAGATTTGGATACAAAGAGAAAAAAAATGCTGCAATGTGAAAAGAAATGTCTTGATTTGCAAGACTTGCAGATCATCAGTACCAACTGTGAAAGATTCTTTAAGGTGAAATACAACTGTACCCAAGCAACATAGAATCTATATTTATTTATATATTAAAATAGCAAATCGCTGTTAATGGTGACATCAACTATGCATCTGTCCAGTAAATCATAAGTATGAATCAATCAAAATGGGTGTATAATTCAGCTTTTCATATAATACCTCTTGGAATGTTGTACCCTGTTTCACCAGGTCTCCTTAAGTTGCGCAGAACGTGATCTGAATGGATGTTGATGGCCATCCCCATGAAAAATATCGCTACACCACAAACAAAACGGGGACTTGATACGTAAGACATTTCGTATCGAGCAAATTTTGTTAAATATCTTGCCTGCATATATCCATTTAATACACAAAACATAAATGCCAGAAATGACAGAAAAACAGGAGTCGGTTTCCCTCCTTTGATAAGCCAAGGATAAATGAGTGACCTAGAAAGAAATATTGAAAGGGTGATTGATTTGTCAATTCTCATACACTGTCTGATCGTAAATTTACTAAGACTGTAAGGAGAATTTTAGATATCGATCACTGCAGGTTGTCGACAAAGGTCAGGGAATATCACCGGTAGAAAGAAACATAGCGGTCGGGACGTATATAGGGCATGCTAACCTTTGAGTGTAATGCAATAAAAACAACGATAGCAGAGTCATATTGGGAGTCAATCCAAAGACGTCTTTGCGTGCATACAACAGCAGCAGACATGGAACGACGAAGGCTGGTAGTTCTTGCACAAACCATGCAACTCTTGCATCTACTGCAAAGCCGTACTTCCGTGTTGAATTCGATGAAAAGTACCTTCCATATTCGGCTTTAAGAAAGATAAGACTGACTGCAACAATCACCCCCGTTACTATCATTATCTTTGAGAGAATGAAGATGAATTGGAGTTCTTCCAGCCCTCTTGCAAAGTCGAAGAAGGAAGCCATTTTCTTATGCAACCTAGAAAATGTCTCTATTACGATGATCTGGGAACGAGGAAATCGCCTGGTTACTAAGTTTTGAGTTTTGCATCATGGCGGGAATATTAGTTTGATTTACGAGATTCTAACTACATTTTAACCATGAAGCAAGAGATTTATCAACAGATATTATCCATGATGCATACTTATGGTTCAAGGGACTGTTTGAAAACCATTGCTTTGCAGTTCCCGGGGTATGTAGGTCGTTTAGTAACCAATTAAATAAACGTCATACGCAAGGTCACCGTATCGGCTAAATAAAAACCCTGAACGATGTACAAAATGCCTTAGTGCTATGCATCGAATGAGCAATTGTTGAATGAGATTAGGCATTTCATACGCACAAAATCTTTTAAAAAACCCGTAATAATTAATACACACCACTTTAATTACACTCTAATTTCTGCTTCTTATTTCTTTTAGTGTGACATATAACACACTAGTTAGTATATACTCACAAGATTATCAGGTAAGTCTTATGACAAAAGAGTATTTATCCCTGAAAAAGTAAGCCTTTAACTGGTACCTATGTGTTGTGAGAAAGAAAACATGACTGTCACGTAGTTTTTGTGCAGCTGAAACATTTAACCTATTTAAGATATCTATAGCACTGTAATACATTGCAAAGTGTGATCGACATCCTCAGGCGTTAATTCAAGATCAGGCTAATATCCAGCTTTTTCACTTGAAGGTATTTTCAGAGATTGATGACTGGAAGCGTGCTAACCTTGTGCTTTGATACTATGAGATTTATTTCATTTTGCTTCTTTGTTATTTAAGAACTCAAAAGTATGTCCTAGTTGCAAGAGAGTGATTTTTCTTAAGTACCATTGAGTTACAATTTGCTTGTGGATTGATCTTTGTAGTGCATAAGCTGAAGTGTAAAGCAATGCTGTCACTGGTTAGCTGTTTAGTATTATCACTTGGTTTGGCTTTGTGGCACATTTTACAGACTAAAATGGAGCACACTTGCAAGCTTGCATGATCATTCAGGCTTTTGTTTTGTCATTTTTTCAGTTGTTATTTTCTCTAAGTCCTCCAAAGTGATATATTAAAGATACAGTTTGTGTCTATGGCATAAATATGTTTTGGGCTCTTATCAAACTCATTTTAACCCTCACTTGTCAGCTCAGGCTAAAATGACTCTGAGTTGGGTCCAAAATATATTTATTCCTGGGAACATAAACTTTATTATTTTAATGTGACTTGTTGCAAACATCAATTGGCATTAAGGATATTTTTTCCATCTCTTTTACCTGTTGTTTAAATTTTTTGCCTGGATGTTTATTTTTGCTGTTGTTTATGTTAACAGAAAAAGACAAGAAAAAATCACCACAAACACCACAAGCCAGAAGTGATGGAGGCCTACTACAAGAGGTGAGGATAAAGACATTTTATAGTACATACTAATCACAATTTAGTGCAAGATGAAAATAGCTAGCAAAGTTTAAGAGATGCATTACTTTAAGGACAGCATGATAAGTATAAATATTTTTTACTTGCAAAGCAACCCAAACAGATTTAAGCTTTTTAAAAGCAGCTTGCTCCCTGAAAAAATTACCACGTCCTTCCTCAAATTGAGTGGTTGCCCTGTGAATTAATTCCACAAGTGTCTCAACCCTTTGAACCCCATAATTGACCAAGATAGTATTTTTCCTTAGAATATTGATACAATATCAGGCAGACAAATGATGAGAATAAATAATGGTAATTGAACTGAGAGGGGTTTAACTTGGTCCAAAATCATATGCCTGATTTCAAATTCAAATGAGCATGCAGCACAAGTTTGATTTAAAGTTATGAGTACGATTTCAGACAATAATTACACTCCACTCAGTTCAATTACCACTTTGAAATTGCAAAAGTAATTCCTCATATACAGGAAATTTTTAGTCTGTTCAAATATTTAATTGATCCAGTGCTGAACTTGTTTTTGTAAATAGTTGCAAAAGCTGTCTTTCATTTTCCTACAATTTGAGAGGTTACTTTAAACAAGCCTTGAAATCTGATTGGTTGTTGTGTTTTAGTAAAGCTTTCTTGTTGGCTTGGGAAAAAATGCAATTTAGAGCCAATAATGGTGTGATTTGTTAATAAATCAAACCAATAAGAGCCAATCAGATTATAAGGATCACTGTTGATTTCAAAATGGATGTAATAAAGAGTGATATCAGGAGATAATGAGATGTGGGAGTGAAAGAAAAAAGAAAAATATGGCAAAAGAGCCATCTACTCACTTCTGCATCTGTAATCAAGGAAGCTTTTTTATCCAAAGCTTTCTGACATGCCTGGCTTTTCTTAAATTAATTTCCACCCTCAGTTTGGTATCTGGAAAATTATGGTGCCTAACCTAATCTTATCTGAGGCATCAGATATTGTCTCATTTTGAACTTCACTTTTCTCTAAAACTTTTCAATTGTTAGATACTTGTCAGGTGTATCTCAGGACTCAGGAGAGCCTGTATTGTTAAGGATTGCTGAAGAGGTAAAGGTACCAATATCAGACTATGCAATCATATAAAATTAGGCCTTTAACCTTAAGAGTGATTGGCATCTAATTTCTTCTTGCAATATCACCCCTGAATCACATTCAAGGTCATGAGAATAAAGGAAATGATCAACAACTGAAGTAGCTGGTGATTGTTAAACAAAGAGGTGTGAGACCTTGGCAGGTCATTGTGTTGTTTGCTCTCACAATACCTCTCCCCACCCAGGAGCATAAATGGGTCTCCGTGAATTGTCAGGGAAGCTTGATGAAATGCTAGGAGGTGATCTGGCAATAGACAGGCCTTTGATCCAGGGGCGAATAGTAATACTCCTAGTTGCTTTGTGCCAAGAAGCTGGAATAAGTTTCAGCTGGGTAGTCCACTGGGCTGGAGTGCAGACTTTAGCTACCTTACTTACCCATTCTCATTTCAGAATAGAAAGATAAGACAGATGGTACAAAGAGGGTACTTTGTAAAGGTAAAAACATGATTTCGAGTGAAATGTGGTGTTAATAAGCACAAGCAAGGTTTTCAAGGACAACAAAATTGCACGAACCCGTTGTACTCTTTGGAAAGTTTATAAGTGCTTATTTACACCAAATTGCACCAGAAATCATGTTGTTACTTGTTAATAATTTACTTGAAAAAAGCACCACAAAAAGTCAAGACGGACGAAACTTTGGCAGCGCGCGCTATTTGTAATTTGCAATCGTGTTGCAACTTTGCACTCGTGTTACATGAAAAATATACTTGTTTTCAGCCAATCAGGCGCGCGTGATTTTTTATGTTTATTATTACACTAAGAACAGCACACAAGGGAAAGCCTCTAGTTAAGTCCTTCTCACGTCTTTTGTTGTCAGTGTTATTATTCCCTGAAGAGCTTGAGCCTTGTTTTTTCAAATCATCAGGTTGATTTATCCCATTCTCTTCTGGCAAGAATTGTACTTGTAAGGCATCTTTCTCACACTTGTTACGAGGAACAAAATCGTAAGTGTGGCATGTTTGTTTCTGACGGTAAATAAATCCTATAAACTCTTTGATCTCTAAGAGTGACTAGCGTCTAATATCTCCTTACGATAAAGGAAATGATTAATAACTAAAAAAGCTCTTGATTGTTAGACAAGTTCTTCTTGTAAGCACCTTAGAAAATGTATGCAGAACAGAATGGAGAAGATGAATACTGATGTGAGAGTGTGAATGGTTAATGAAGCCCCTCACGGACATCAAGATCAAAGTTTCTTGGGCACCTGGAATTTCAGTCATGGGAAAGTTTAATTTTTTCTTTTTTATCTTAGCTCCAAAAGGTGTTGTAAGCCAGATGATGAAAGATCCTCTGTCCCTCATAGAGGACAAGACATTAGCTAACGAGGTGCACCAGGTAAGATGCCATAAAAAATTCACAGCGGTCAAATGTCGGGTATGCGCGAGGGGATCAATTCGGGTCGGCCGCGCGCCAATTTCCCGCGCAAAATTCAAAGGAAGACATTAGAAAAAATCACTGTCTCCCCAAATAAGCGAAGGAAAATTGAAACGTTCACAGAGATCAGTCAAAGAAACAAATTAGTGAAAAGGAAAACTCAAGACAAAGCTTTTTCAAGTATTTGGCGATAACACCTCTGACGAAGGGCTAACAGTCGACGAGTCAGCTTTGGAAACTCTCTACGGTGTCCAATTTACATTATCAAGTCTGTTGATTAAACCACATCTTTTTATACTCCCCCCAACGAAGCAGCACCATAGTTTCTTAAGAAACTTAACCCCTTTTATTCATTCGCAAGATTATTTAGTTACACATATACTACTGCCAGTGTGTTGAAATCACGTAGAATTACACTTTGAACAAAGACTAAACAACATATTTACAGTATTCCTTTCGTTTTTTTTTTTTTTTTTTTTTTTTTTTTTTTCAGTGTATATTGAATGATCCAAACTACGGGCCCTTGGCGGACAACATTAAACGGTATCCTTAAAATGTAAGGAGACAAAAAAAAAAGCTAGAATATAAGATAGCATTCGAATTTGGCTTGCTAGGAACATAAAGAGATTTGAATGTCAAATATTCAGAGTACGTAAGTTTCAGGTAATTTAGTGTTAACAACTGGGTTGAAAACGTAAATTAGCCACCGTACAGGGTAAAAAAGCTGACGTTTCGAGCGTTAGCCCTTCGTCAGAGCGATAGGTTTCGTAAGTTTCAGTCTTCGTTGGGGATAAGATTTTTAAGTTGTTGAGATTGTTGAGCCATTTTCTCGTCGAAAAAAAAAGGCAAAAACAAAAACAAACAAAGTGTATAGTCCAAATATTAGGCGGTTATTTTATATAGACTACGAGCAATCCCTCCACTTTGGCGAAGTCCGTCGCACAAGTAAAGAAAAATCGGTAAAAAAAAACAACAACAACAACAGTTTAGCGTACCGCGCGGAACGCTGGGAGTGAGGCGCGGAAAAGTCGTCTAATAATCTCGGAATGCGACTGCGACGTCGTCACTCTCCTTTTTCGGCGCATAAGGCGGTTTGCTTGTTTTTGCTTTAAGCTCCCATTTGCTCTTTGTAATAAAGGGGATAAGTTTCCAAAGTAACTGTGGTGCTGCGTCGGTGGGAGATTATAACAGGATAATTAGTATTATCAACTGAGTTGATAACGTAAATTTGCCACCGTTAAGAGTTTATTTAGAGCCAACGCTCGAAACGTCAGCTTTGAAACTCTTTACGGTGGCCAATTTACGTTATCAATTCAGTTGATAATACTAAAGTACCCTGTTATGCTCTTTGTAATAGTTGCCTTGTTCTGATTTTCTGTCTGTGTGATTTGCTTTGGTTTTACGACACTCGTTTCGAATGCGTCAGAGATGCGGTCTAGAAAGGTGTATTGCATGGAGTTTCCCTTAATTTATTGACAGTTCTGTTGGTTACGAGTATGAGTTCATTCTACGAGAGAGACTTAAAAATCGAGGCATTCCATTCCTTGGTGAGTGATAGGTTAGCTTTAAGGTGTAAATATTGAATGTGCAGAAATGTAAACGGGTACAGATTTACAAAGTATCACTGATGGTACAAGAGGAGCAGGGATGGCGCACAGCGGCCTGGGTTCGATTCCCGGACCTGGTGTCACATGTGGGTTGAGTTTGTTGTTGGTTCTCGTCCTTGCTCAAAGGATTCAAGTTTCTCTGAGTCTTCTGGTTTTCCTCCCTCCGCAGAAAAAAAAACAAACAAACAAGCAAAAAACAAAAAAACAATCCAAATTCGACCTGGAAGTAGAGGAAAGAAGAACCACCTCGTGGAATGGCCGCTGCTAAATTCTCGTTCCCTTCCCATTATTCCCGTTGTTTTCAGAGTTGTGTGTACCAACTCCGCTTCCTCGTCGATTCAAATGGTAGAACGGCGTGCAACCATAAAGGAGGTCGAGGGCTTGGGCCTGAGACCGGACCTGCACCAAGGGTCTAAGGACTTAAATGACCGAGGTGAATTTATTGCAAATTATCTGACATTCAATTCTTCCCTGGTAAGGACCCCAAACCGAGGTGTCGTCTCCTGTACTTTCGCTGTTATGGCCTGCCCACTACAAACAGTAGAACACCAAGTGCTTGGTGATGTGATATGTCCTCTTTTCACGGGGGTTGCACAGAAAATATTTTTTGTGCCTCTGCCCCTTAAATATATTAGTAAAAGAAAGCTTGCAATAAATCAAAAAGTAAATTAAAAAACATCGTTCTTTTTACAACAACCCCAATTTCATCAAGTGCCGGTGCATTCTGCCGGTCTCTGGGTATTCTTCGTAGTCTTCTTTGGAATTTCACACAACACTCCTTCTCGAGTTACGTTGTGTGAGTTATCATAGAGAGAGAGAGAGACTGATTTTCTGGTAATTTCCTCTTGTCGCTTCTTAGGTGAAGATGACTTGAGAAGTCGTGGATACGACAAAACACCAGACTGCAAACTGGAAATTCCCATCGGTACGTTTTCTCCCTTCCTGGAAATAATTTTGGGCCGGACTAGGTCACTGTTTGAACGTATTGAAAAATTTCGCCGGAAGTTTTCAAGTTTGTCCTTCGCCATCTGCATGAATCCTTTCCATCTTTGACCATCCATGTTTTCTTTAGGTTTATTTACAAGTTTTTGTGTTTTCCTTCCTCGACAAACTTTTATTTACAGGCTTCATTCCAGTTTTTGTCGTCTTTCAACGACCCTTACTTAATAACATCAACATGTCTTTGTTTCAAATATATTAAAGTTCGTAGCCAAAACTTTACTCAGGAGGGCTGACTATCTACTATCTTCACCTGATTCGAAGGCTGAGGAGAGGAAATGTGTTTCTAATGTCCTAAAGGCGAATGGCTATACCAAAACTTTTCTCCGTAATTGCCGAAGACCAGTTACAACTAGTAGCACTCCTGATGAGAGGGAACCAGCGACTGGTTTTGCTGTTATTCCCTACATTCAGGGTGTTACGGAACCCATCAAGAGAATTTTGAATAGCCACAACGTTAAAGTTGCTCAAAATATTTTCAGACTTTGGGGCATATTTTTACCAAATCTAAGGATCCTGTCACGAAAGAACAACGAACTGACGCTATTTATTCTATTCCTTGCAATCGGACAGACCAAACGTCAGTTTGGTACATATTTGAAAGAGCGTCAAAAAGCGGTCTTCTTTTGCAAAAAAAGAAAATTCAGCTTTATTGGAGCACACATGGCTAACCAACCATACAATTGGGTGGTTAATTATCACCACTAATCGGTGTTACCACCAGCACCTTTGTTTGGAAGCCTCTAATAATAACTCCGCCCACGCTCCTTTACATCGTGATGATGGCGGCTTACTTCCTGACGCCTATTTACACCTCGTGCGAAAAAAGATCAGCTAATTAGTAAGCGCACTAGACAGGAGTGTCAAACGTGGGGTCCATGAATTTATCTTTTCGGTTATATTCACGAAATCTTTAAACCAGAGTAGCATCAAACCATGTCTGATGTCTTTGTTTCGTATGAGCGCGTTTCGATTTAGTGTGTGCCGTGAAACCAAAACCAAAATAATCACAAAGGTCGATCACAGCGAAGGAAAATGCCCATTAATCCAATGAGAACCCAGGCAAGTAAATTTCCCAAAGTGCTGAGAAACACGATCGATTAAAGTTCCGATTGGTGTTAGTTTTCCATCTGATTGGTTGAGGCAATGGCGCGATAATTCACGTTACTCTCCTTCTGCCTTATCCACCCAGTGGTATCACGGGATACCTGGACTGGACGAGCATCCAGTCCAAGCAATAGCAATTCTTTAAATTGCTTAATGCTTCATAATGCTACAGCTGCATGCTCCTTGCGAATGAATATGAAAGCAAATACAAGCATTTGGATTAAGAGAAATTTAACGTGGAAACCTTTCTATTGGCGATGGTCTGGTCATGACCTAGGGATGTCTATCTCAGAAATCCAGCTGATTGTATCTGTGCTATTTTCAAGATAATTTGGTTTTAGTGGACAGCATTGAAGGCGCGCTCTGACTGGCTTTAAAACTCCGAATGTTCTTTGCCATTCACCTCCGTTTCAGGAATAAATGATTGAAATCATTTTTTTATGCTGTATTATCTCACTTTTTTAGAATGTAGTAAAACAACTATTGACCTCAGTGTCGGTGGGTAGCGCCACCTTCACGTCGGTGAATAGTTGTTAATTATCAACTTAGTTGATAATGTAAATTGGTCACCGTAAAGAGTTTCTAAAGCATTGTTTCTTTGGAAATTTACCCCCTTTATTCATGTGTTATTTTCAGCTGTAGACGGTTGCGTGGTTAATTGGATTGAAAGCAAAGCTTCATTCGGCGATGAGTACAATCACCAGACGAATTTGAAAGATCAGTTTTGGAGTTACTGGAACAGGTAAAGCGATGAACTTTAGAAGCTTTGCGTCATAATCTTTCACTGGTTTTTGTTTGTGTTTTTTTTGGCCTAGCGCCATTTTATCTCCACTTAAGAAGGAACGCACGCAAAGTGAAACCTAGGAAGATAGGATAATCCCAAAAGACTAAAGAAGACACTGGACTAGCGTAACGCGCACGCTCAAACATTTTTAAAACATTTAGATCTATGAATTCGCCCGCATGTGGCGTACAAGGTTATAACGTGTGCGAATGGCAGGTTTTATTGTTTTCATCTCCAAGGACCAGGAGTTTCAATAAAAGCAGGTTATAGGTGGTCCACCGCTGACCGTACGACCTCTCACTGCTGTCTATCCAGCTTGCCAGCGCCCCCCTTGTATGGGCAGCCTCTAATCGTTAACTGAAAATAGTTGAAACTCCCGAAGGACCTCGTGCTGATTGATAGCCCTCGTGTTTTCAGCTCTCCTTTTACGTTCTTCCAAGTGGAGTTGGGAGTATGCAATACGAATTCAATTGGGGGAAAAATTGAAACACATTGTAAATGGCAGACCTAAAACTTGTAGATCAAACTTTTCATTGTTCCTACTGCGGCTCAGTAATGATAGACTACGCGCAGTCCCTCCTTTTGCAGTTTCTCCCCTCCTTCGCATGATTAAAAAGAAATCAGTGAAAAAAAAAGGTTGATGTTAGCTTGCTGCGCGGAACTCTAGGGGTGAGGCGCACCAAAAGTAGGTGTCCCAGAGTTCCACGCAGCGCCCTAACCTAATTTTTTTTTTGCTGAAGTTTTTTGACTCGCACAACAGATTTCTCCGAAAAGAAGAGACTGCTCGTAGTCTATAGTGATTAGAAATTATGCGCCTGGTTTCATTTCGCAGATTTGGTCCAGGCTTGGTGATTTACTGGTTTGGATTCATCGATGAACTCGATTGTAACCGAGAGCGTGGAATTATCTTAAAAGACGACTTCCCTACAGATATCATAACGCTAGAATCCCTTTTGGAAACTTCCTGAATAAACCAAACTGTATGAGGCAAGAAAGAATCTTTATGGACTGGAAAGACGGAGGTGAACCAACAAAAATTTCTGATTTTGGACGCAGGATTTGTTAGCGCACGTCTCGTGTGCATAAATCAGGACTCGATAGCGAAAGCGCTATGCTTAATCCATGCTTCAATTTCCTTGTGTGCTTCAAGTTATGGGTTTTAAGCTGTATCACTGAGCTGCAACGAAACTGGCGTAGTACTTCTCTAACTTCAGCAGATTAAGTCACACAACTCTTATGGTCCAGAGTTGTTGGAGCGCGTCCTGGTCTGTGTAAAATGAAACAGTTATGCATGTTGATGCTCTTCCTGGACAAGATGGAGAGTTGTAAAATTTCCCTTACAGTGTTCTGGTACGCACCTATACTGGGTGGAGACAGCCTCTGTGAATCTAAATTATCTTTTACAAGAGCACAACACAATGAGCTCGATAGAGGTCTACCGGACCCTGTTGCTCACGAGTGACTGGCATTTAATTTTCCCTTTCATTATCCTGCTGAATCACACTTTAAGGCCATAAGAATAAAGGAAATGGTCACCAACTGTTGAACGTCTTGTTGTGTAACAAATTCTCCATGTCAACATCACAGCAAATGTAGATAGAATAGTATGCGGAATGTGCATATCGATGTTAGGGTGTAAAGGGTTAAATCTCAGGGGAGCAGGGATGGTGCTAGGCTACGTATTTCCGGAGTTTTTTTGGGAATTTAAGACGTCAAAAAGATTTTTAGAAACTCTCGGGAATTTTAGAAAAAAATTGACAATTTCGAGAATTTTTAGAGCAATCTGAACTTTCACCTGACATTTTGGAAACTTTTCACAGGCAAACATGTTTACAAAACGTTTTTGTTTGTATTCCAACCCACCAGGAGAGGGGTCAGTCCGTACATATTCCTCTTCAGCGGCTATTCACAAAATAGGGTCCTACAGTGCATCTAAGCAGCGGTTTGTCACCGTAGTTTCGGAATCCGGATCTTTGTTTGATAGCAAATACTTTGCAAATTCTTATGAGGAATGTGAGCCATCTACTAGCTTAGCAGAAGCGAGAGAGAACCAAGTTGTTTCACTGCTAGACCGTCTTAGACCACCCGATAGTAATGATTTATCGAGAAAGAGAAAAATCAATGTAAACAGACGCGGAAAAGGAGGGAATCGACGAAGTGTTTCTCGGAACGAGAAGCCTAATTACGCACCACAGGTCTCAGCCAACAAATGACTTGAAGAGTTCAGTAAGGAGTCTTGGCTAGCAATATCGTTCTCTTCTGTCAGGCTTGTAAAGAAGAAATCTTTGTGAAGAAATCAGTAAGGCCATATCGCGAGTAAAAAGTACAGTGCAAATAAAGAAAAGCTTGCCAAAGCAAAGAAAAGGGAAATGGACATTGCTGAGGTGTTGGACAAGTTTGACAAAGAACACCATCCAAGGGGAGAAACGCTACCCACGGGCACTAGAGTTTATCGAGTAAAGATTGTACAAGCCTTCTTGAAGAGTGGGACTCCCCTTAACCGACTTGAGTACTTAAGAGACATCTTTCAAGAAGCAGGTGTGACCTTCACCTACCGTCAAACATGCGAGAGCTTATCCCTTTCATCCCCGAAGAGGAGTACAAAATCTATTGCCAAAGAACTACTGGGGAAGGATGTATCAATTATATTTGATGGAACGACTAGAGATGAAGAAGCTCTGGCTATGTTGATCCGTTATGTCCATGAATGGGAAGTCAAAATGCGCCTAATGCGATTTCAACTTGATAGGAGCTCTGTTAATAGTGACGAACTTGCCAGGATAATTATTGAAGTTCTGCACCGGAAGCTGGATGTTCTGCAAAACAACCTGGTGGAGCTATTTCCTCTCAGCCCAGCCCTACAGTACAAGTGGTACAACTATGGGCTCCATCGATGTCTCCAGCCTGCGTTTACATATTTCCTTAACACCATGAGAACTGATCTAACCGTGTCGCAGTCTACGGCTCTCTTCAAAGCTGCACAGCTCTTCAGTCCAAGATGCATCAAGATATCAAGGCCAACTGCCATCGATGTCGACTGGCTGAGGGTTGTGCCGTTCCTGAGTTCGAATGATGTAATACAATCTCTGAAGGATGAGCTCCCAGATTACATTGCCAAGGCCAATTCTACACCTGATGTCTTCGACGACTTGACTGACACGCTGCCTTGGTGGAAAGCTACCGCGCAGGATCTACCATGTTGGGCTGCTGCTGTGCAGAAGATGGTTTTCGTTCAACCGTCATCAGCTGCGGCAGAGCGGGTTTTTTCTATGCTGGTCACTATGTTTGGGGACCAGCAGCATGAGGCCCTCGAAGATTATCTTGAGGCAGCCTTGATGCTACGTATAAATAGTCGCTAGTTTGGAGGCTAAAGCAACATATTGATAGTTTTGTATTTTGTTGATTTGGAAAGCAGCACAACGGAAATACTTTGCGGAAATTGTTCTTGTTATTATTAAAGTGACTGATTAGGAGCTGGTTAGAGTCTCAGAGACAGGTTCGGTGTGAAGGTTTTACCTTGAAGTCTTGTACCCTATTTTTTCATGTCGATTCAAGAGAAAGTTTACACAGGATATTCGTTTGAAATAAATATCAATACACATATAGGCAAACGTTAATTGATGTTTTTGCAACTTTTAAACAATGACAATAAATGATGTTTTACGATTAACAACTCATTGTTTCTTGTTATATCGCTATAAGAAACGAAATTTATAAGAATTTTCGGGAATTTTAGAGAGTTTTTGGAGAATTTTAGACATTTCTAAGAGAATTTTAGAGCTTTTGTTTGAGAAATTCCGGAAAGAATTTTAGACGATTTTTCGGGAATTATGTAGCTAAGCCTAGATGGTGCAATAGTGAGAGCCCTCGCCTCCCACCACTGTGGCCTGGGTTCGATTCCCGGACTTTGTGTCACACATGGGTTGATTTTGTTGTTAGTTCTCGTCCATGCTTCGAGGGTTTTTCTCAGGGTTCTCCGGTTTTCCTCCCTCTACAAAAGCCAACATTTTAATTTCCAATTCGATCTGGAAGTAGTGGTCAAGAAGAGCCTCCTAATGGAATTCCCATTGTGAAATTCCCACTTCGTATTTATTTATTACTAAATCTCTTAGCCATCTCATCACGCTACAGACGCCGTCCCCCTCCTTTCGATGTGGGAAACCTTTTGTTAAGTCGATTTTTTAGCCCAATCCTAGACCATAACATATTTCCCAAAAAGGTTTTATTTTTCTTCAACATTTTTAATTAACAACAGCGACAAAAGTAACAATAATGACAAAACAAAACAAGAAAATTATAGTAAAGGTCCTTGCGCTAATATATTTCGACTTAACTCAGAAATTTCTCTTAATTTACAAACACATGTTAGTATACACTTTTTACAATTAAAAAAATAACTGTAAAACTCAAGTCACAGTTTTATCCGTATTACTTTACAATTTTTAACTTAAAAAGGACGCGATGACCTGTCAAAGAATATCTCACTTGAATCGTTACTGTTAGGGTAAACAGAGAAAGACTCTGTCATCAGAATCTGTTTTCCTGCGTTAACTTGCCTCTACTATACTCTTTCGCGCTCTCAGTCTTACTCGTTTACCTCTGCTTGCTGTGTTCCTGCTCGTTTGTGATGTTTCATCTCGACCCATGTTCCTCTCGGCAACTCTAGCTTTGTAACCTTGAAATGTTTCGTTGGGTCTTAGTAGCAAAGGTACATACTGGACTTCTTGCGGGAGCCCTGATTCGTTTGGGTCATTCGAAGGTGATGGCATGGTCCGTTTCTCTACCAGGACGTAGAAGCCTTTGGATGCGAGGTACTTACTCGCGTAATCGTTTTTGTGGCTGCTGAGATCTAAGACAAGACCTGGTAAAAATAGAGAGCAAGAAAAGATTGTTAGACGTTTTTAGCGAAACACAGAGGGGTGGACACTGGGAAACACTGTGAAACAGATGTTGATGTTTTGTACACGGAAGATTCGTCAACATAAATTAGAAAAATTTCAGAGTTCAATGAAAGCAGTTTTCAATTGAGTATCAAACATGACTCTGGATTGTTTCGGTTTTTCTTTACTTTGCTCTGTGATTGGCCCAGAAAAACTTGTGCCACCATCTCAACCAATCAAATATAATACTAAAACCAATCCTATCTTCGTCACTCGCGTTTCCCGCGCTTCAAGCAGGTTGCCAGTTTTAACTTGAGTTCTCATTGATGTTAACCTTTGTTCTGATTGATTGCTGCGATTACTTGGGTTTTGGTTTTGGGACACTCAATTGCCCTGATTAATTCCAGCCCTGTGAAAAAACTGTATTCGCATGTGATTTTTTCTCGCCAAAAAAATACAAAGAGCAGTGATGTCAGCGGTGTTGTTTATAACTTATAACCTACACTCTCAAATATATTGTTGGAAGACTTACAGGCTCCCCGGCCCCTCTCGAAAAGAGAAGAAGGGGCGAAAGACTGTAATGTCTGGGAGTGTACGTCACAATTAAGCTTCTGGTTTGGGCAAGAGGCCTAAATCGTGGAAATAAAGTTTCCTTTTTCAAAATTTTCTCGCGTATTTTGGACGGAGTCATATCTGCGGCTAATTTTTAATTGTCTTTCGTTTGACTCTTTGTAAAGGCTCATTCCATGAACGCATTAAGAGTTAATTTTTTATTAAAGCTGTGTTTCGATGGGTGCGTACGTCCATGCTTGTGAGTTGTAAACGCGCGGCGAATTCTTCTTATCTTGCCTTTTAAGAATACTTCACTGGAAGCCATCATGTTAATTTATGCGTTTAGTCTGAAGCTTTTAATTGCCACTTCTACAATTCGCCGATATTAGCCAAAGCTATTAACAGTTAATTGCTAAGTCTGCTTTTTGTCTCTGAAAGTGCCGTGGGAAATAATTGGTTATTTGTTCAGATAATCTGGGATTTTGTCTTCTTTGCATAGATAATCCCTTCTTTCGCGCATCGTGTATTAGGTTAGCGTTTATTGTGATTACAGAAAAATTATTGAGCAAACAGTTGAAAGACTGCCAAGCCTATTGCACTGACGAAGGAAAATATAATTAGCTTGACCTGAAGCAGTAATGAAAAGTATTTGTGGCTCTATAGACATTATGAATCACTCAAAATTAAAGCCGGTTGAACTTGCTATTTACGATTTTTCCGCGAACGATATAGCTCTGATTTTGTTAATCTAAATTTCAGCCGGCGTAGAAAGTTTTATTGGAAGTCTAAGTCAAGTTATAAGTATTTCATCTGGTTGTTATTTGTTTGTTTGTTTGTTTTTTTTTTGCATTGTTGTTTTCCGATGTTAGGAAGGATAGTTCGTGAACTCTGACTGAAGCCCAATGGGTAAAATTACACGTCTCCATAGCAATTTTATGGGTCTGCGAAGATCTTGTCTCAGAAAATAAACAAGATTTACCATCCCTTTTTAATGAAGAATAGGTTTAGTGCCCGTGCCAGACGCTTCAGATCGTCTCTTGGTAGAAAAAAAAAAGCAAAGTGGTTTTACAGCTTGTTAATTTTCAGGTTGATGGCCCATGAAAATTAGCGATGTTATTCTGTTGAACCTTCTAATTAACATCTAAAAGCTTCTAAAAACAGAGAGGACAATAACATGTCTACTTAAATTTCCCTAACAAGGAAACCGCAAATTCGTGACATGCTTCAGTAATTGCATTTAAAGCGAAATTCAAAATCTGACATTTATGTTGTCTGTAAAAAACCGTAGAGTCTCTTTGTAATCGATATAGTTCCTTTTAGTTTTCCGCTTCTTCGTCAGTTTTTAAGTTTTTTTGGAAAAAAATTAACAGTTATTCACCGTGACGTCTCTCTAGAACCATTTTTTTCAAGGATCAGAATTGATCTAACGCCAAGGTCATTTTAAAGTCATACTTTTTTGCTCGAATTACCTCACGGATTTCGTTCGAAATGAGCCAGCTTGTTGCAGCTTAACCCAAACAAATAAAATTAAACGAACAGATGAAAGTTGAACCAAAGTAAACTTTCGGTTTTGGCGCATTTTCAATCAACTTTCTCGCTGTACTAATCGGAAATATTCATCTAAACGCTTCCTTATTTGAATTTGAATTAAATCAGTCATTCATCTCGGATGTCTATCGATGCTTTTAAATCCTCTCTGAATTGCCTTCAACTTGCCGTTTAAGATTGTTTACTGTTAAACCTTCAGCTAAAGCCATTATGATAATTTACCTGTTTCGTCGCTCAAGTCCAGAACTCTATCGCTATCGCCATAACCGCAGCGCTCTTTGATCGAGTTCAGTAGGTTTACCACGGAACAGCTTGGGTTGACCAGCAGCGACTTCTGATCTCCGTAATAAATCGTTACAAACATGTTTGCAGAGCATGCATCGACGTCGTAACGAAGCAAAACAACTTCGTATCAACGCTTAACTTTTTCACAATGTCTTCAGTGTGGAGATCGTGTTATGGTCGCGTAACAAACGCTTCCTGAGTGATGTGCTCTTTTGCTACAGATATGCAGACGATTGATTTCTTATTATATAAAGTACTCGCTTTAATTTTTTTCGCATAAATGGATCTTGTCCCATAGTGACAGGCAGGTGATTAGAAGTATTTTTTTGAAACAATTGGATGATTATGACTCAAATCAGGCACACACTGTTTAATTGCCCGTTACGCATTTATTAGAGAATGGCGAATTTTGATATATGCAAATTTTCAAAGCGAAGCCTTCAAATTTAAAAGGTATTCGTGTCATTTATTCCACGTTAGAAAGCGTAAAAGAACCAGAATTTATTGTCACATCCGTGTGAGACGATCGCCACAACAACTTTTGCATAATTGTCACGCAACGCTCCTTGTACAAACTACTCGTACAAAATTTTTTCCAACCTTAGCTCCAGGGTTAACTAGTTCCCCCACTCTGTAGGGGTGGCGAGGATCAAGAGATACCCTGTAAACGAGGATGGATTGTTTCTACGGCAAGAATTGAAATGATCACAACATGTCTCATCAGTCTCAGGTAAAGTAAGTAAAACCTTATAGGCTTGATTAAACGAGTCCTCTAGAATTGCCCCAAGAAAGTGAAAGAAACTGCACATGTTAGACTCGTGCTACTATCTAAATTACAATCCAGGGAAAAGCAGCTCGTTTTTGTCTTTAGAAATACAACCGAATAACTTGCGTTACAGATGTGATCAGAGAACTGAGATGAGGCACGATAGAAACAAAACAAATGAAGATCACTAATGCATGAAATGAGTCATAATCATAAGGAGGCCATAACACGTGGAAGCTATACATAGCAGAGTGCTTAAAACTAGTAAAGATATTTCTTGGTTTTTTTTGGGGGGGAGGGGGGGGAGGGGAGTGGAGGTCTCTACCGTCAGACATATTGATTCTAAGTCAGTTACTTGTTTTAAAACAAGTTTAACCGATTATTTTGAATGAGCTGTAGCTTATTACAAGGAGACGAGTCTCATTGTAAATTTATTCTTTATATTTTTTTCCATCAAAATTTTTCATGTTATTTATACATACATATATATACCTATATTTCATATACATACACCCATTTTAAAAAAAACGTTGCAATTTGAAAATATGCATTAAACATAAATATATTTTGTTTTCTCATTAAAAAAGTGATGAACGATGCATGCATATTTCACATCAAAGGAACAATATCTTTTTTATCGTTTGAGAGTTACTGTGCACACTAGCGTTGTCTTACACCAGCCTTTGCGTTGTGCCGTCGACGTTCATGACTGAAAATTCTTCAAAATTGAGTTGTTTTTTTAACGTGCGTTTGTTTAGGGGTCATTCATCAACTGAAACTGAAATCTCAAGCCAATTATAATAATTAAAAAAAAAGAAAAATATATATATATATTTAACAAATAGAGAAGCCTCGACTGTGCTCTGTTCTGTTGTAAAGCACGCAGGAAGCGGCTAGAGCACGAAAGAAGTGTAGGGAGAAACACGAGACGTAGTCAAGCGTTTCTCCCCACTTCTTGAGTGCTCTAGCCGCTTCCTGCGTGCTTTACAACAGAACAGAGCACAGTCAAGGCTTCTCTATTTGTTTTATAATAAAGAATCCGTTAAATTACCCAAGCATTACTTTCAATTTTCAAAACAAACTTTATTTCCAAAGCGAACAACAGTGTCGTCAGCATGCTCTATACTCTCATAAAGCACGCTACAATAAGCCAATCAGAATCCCTGTTAGAATGGTTCAAATAATCTGATTGGATGTACAAGACTAAAGCTGTCAAAAGTGTCAAACCATCAAAGTTCAAAAACCATCAAAGTTCAAATTCTACGATAGTTTACAAACTAAAGTAGTTCGGCAAGTCAAATTCAACACTTTTGCCTGAAGTTTTTAAGTCTCTAATACAGAATCTTGAAGTGAAATGTTCAGTTAACTTCAGCCGAATTATGGCTCATAAAAACACACGAGTTTTTTCACATGACAGGGTAGAAAACAAACTGTTCAAGGCGAGTGTTTTTTGAGTGAACGACAGCCGAATTCACCGGAACATGAAGATCGCTCGTGATGATAGCGCCGCAAAACTCGACTGCAGTGACTAATGTGACTTTCCACTCAACGTATCGGAAAGGATATCAGAGCAAGCTCTTATTTTTTCACTCGAAGGGCGGCCGATGTAGTTTCTGAGGCTTGCTTTACTGTGATGACCGGAGATCGCCATGATGAGCGAGCCGCGATGAACTTCAGCATGATCATATTCGCTCAGACACCGTCATGATTAGTATGAATTTTAACAATTATGCCAGTTTGGTTATATTTTTCATCATTTCTGTTTTTTTCTGTTTTGTTTTTGAACACTGAACTTTATATACTATACGAGTGTTAAGCTGTATTTGATTTTTATTACCGTACGTAAGCTTGCAATCTAACTGAGCGCGAAAATCTTTAAAACTCAGAATGTTTATTTTGTTTTTCCTTTGAGGATTTTCGTATCTGCTCACGTTTTAATAACGTAAATTACAGCGCCAGGTATGTTTACAAACCTTTGTTTGATTCTTCTGTTGCTACTTGTCGGCTCGCTTCAGTTCCGAAATTTCACCTTCAATTATCGGAAAAAAGCTAAAAAGAAGTCCTGGAAAAGCTCGAACATAGTACAATTGGCAGATGGCGTGACAGCTTTAGCTCAGCTCTATGCTCTATACTCTCATAGAGCACGCTCTTTCAACCAATGACAACGCGCGTTATATCCGAACTTTATTATAAATAAATATATTTAACAAATAGAGAAGCCTTGACTGTGCTCTGTTCTGTTATAAAGCACGCAGGAAGCGGCTAGAGCACGAAAGAAGTGTAGGGAGAAACACGAGACGTAGTCGAGTGTTTCTTCCCACTTCTTGAGTGCTCTAGCCGCTACCTAAGTGCTTTATAACAGAACAGAGCACAGTCAAGGCTTCTCTATTTGTTTTATAATAAAGAATCCGTTAAATTACCCAAGCATTACTTTCAATTTTCAAAACAAACTTTATTTCCAAAGCGAACAACAGTGTCGTCAGCATGCTCTATACTCTCATAAAGCACGCTACAATAAGCCAATCAGAATCCCTGTTAGAATGGTTCAAATAATCTGATTGGCTGTACAAGACTAAAGCTGTCAAAAGTGTCAAACCATCAAAGTTCAAAAACCATCAAAGTCCACATTCTACGATAGTTTACAAACTAAAATAGTTCGGCAAGTCGAATTTAACACTCACTTTTGCTTGAAGTTTTTAAGTCTCTGATAGAGAATCTTGAAGTGAAATGATCAGTGAACTTCAGCCGAATTATGGCTCATAAAAACACGTGAGTTTTTTCACATGACAAGGTAGAAAACAAACTGTTCAAGGCGAGTGCTTGTTGAATGAACGACAGCCGAATTCACCAGAACATGAAGATCGCGCGGGATGACAGCGCCGCAAAACTCGGCTGCAGTGACTGATGTGACTTTCCACTCAACGTATCGGAAAGGATATCAGAGCAAGCTCTTATTTTTTCACTCGAAGGGCGGCCGATGTAGCTTCTGAGGCTTGCTTTATTGATGACTGGAGATCGCCATGATGAGCGAGCCGCGATGAACTTCAGCATGATCATATTCGCTCAGACACCGTCATGATTAGTATGAATTTTAACAATTATGTCAGTTTGGTTATATTTTTCATCATTTCTGTTTTTTTCTGTTTTGTTTTTGAACACTGAACTTTATATACTATACGAGTGTTAGCTGTGTTTGATTTTTATTACCGTACGTAAGCTTGCAATCTAACTGAGCGTGAAAATCTTTAAAACTCGGAATGTCTATTTTGTTTTTCCTTTGAGGATTTTCGTATCTGCTCACGTTTTAATAACGTAAATCACGGCGCCTGGTATGTTTACAAACGTTTGTTTGGTTCTTCTGTTAATTGCCGGCTCGCTTGTTCCGAAATTTCACCTTCAATTATCGGAAAAAAGCTAAAAAGAAGTCCCGGAAAAGGTCGAACATGCTACAATATGGCAGATGGCGTGACAGCTTTAGCTCAGCTGTATGCTCTATACTCTCATAGAGCACGCTCTTTCAACCAATGACAGCGCGCGTTATATCCGAACTTTATTATAAATATATTTATATATATATATTTATATATATATGTTCTCAGAGAACATCAAAAAGGAAATATGCCGCATCTTTAGTCACAATGGACTACGGATCACCATCGAAGCCAACAGACCATAAACTTCCTAAACGTCTCTTTTATCCTAACACACAATACAGTACGTCCACCGCGAGACCAAGCCGTCCCCCCACCCCCCATACCAAAAAGCACGCGACGAATGTGGATACCGGCATACTCTACACTACGAACCACCCACAACTAACAAACAGAAAAACAGGCAACGGAACAACATACTCTGGTACAACCCTCCATTCAGCAAAAACGTCCGCACCATTATCGGATACAGACAAGCATTTCCCTAAAGTCCACAAACTTAGAAAAAACTTCAACCGCAACACCATCAAGATCAGTTTCAGCAGCATGAATAACACTAAGCAGATTATCTACAATCACAATAAGCGCATTTTGTGCCCATCCGAACACATCGATAGCACCGCAGATGACACCGCAATTAACATAAAGACAATATACAGAAACCACACTGCATCATTCCGACATGCAAAACACAGAAACTCTACCGAACTCAGCAAAAATATCTGGACTCTTAAAGACAATAGCATTAGCTACTTTATTTCATAGCGCATCCTTCTATCAAGTTCACCCTAAAATTGCGCAAGTAAAAGATACAACCTCTGCCTTAAGGAAAAAGTACTAATCATCTGCCGAACTGAATTGTCATCACTTAACAAACGTAATGAACTCGTGTCTTCATGCCGTCAGAGAAACAAAGCGTTGCTTTATAACAGCTGGACAAAGAAGCTAAATTTACCGCCACATCTATCGTGCAAATTTTATAGTTGACTGAAAGATAGTTACAAATGTTCCTGTCATTAAAATCCCCTGAAGAGTGAGTTAATCACAAAACAGGCTTGTCGTGGCGAAAGCGTAGTCTCTTTGCTTTTTTCCCTAACTCAATACATATGTATATATATATAGCGCAGGTTTTGCGCTATCTTTGGTGTCGTATGACTGCTTGATTGTAGCCATAAAAGTCAAACATTACTGTGAAAAAGTACGTCCGACGGTATGAATATCATCTCACCGAGAAATGGCTACAACGATGGTGCAATTTGACCATTTCTGGCGTTCCACGGTACGACTTAGAGTGAAACTGTTCGGTGCGTGCATTAAATTGTTGCTTTTTTTATCATTATTGAAATGAGCAATAAAGCCTTTGTAAAATTTCCAAGTTACTGCAATGTTCACTATGTCTTTCACAGGTACATCCATTTTTCACCGTCATTAATTTGATAATTTGATCTACATTATACTAAACAAATGGGCTCTTAAAACTAAAAAATCGTGCGAAGCTGAAACAAAGACTTTGGAAGAGAGGCTCTACCTTAATACAGAATCCCTAAAAAACTTACAGAATTTCATTTGAACAAAACGGCAAGAACAAACGATTAAATTGTTTTATTGAAGGACAAAAATGATAAGTTAACCAATAAAGAAAATCTTCAATGTCTAGTATTTTCAAGTTGCTTTTCAGTCTTGTTCTTGTATAACAATTGACGTAAATAGAAAAACTTCATTCATACTAGGCTTTTTTTTTTTTTTTAACTCTAAAGCTATTCATAGCTTGTAATACACGTGGCTTGACCGGCGTGTCCTGCCGTGGCAAGGAAGAACTTTTAAACGCATGACTTCCGAAGCGAAGATGTTGCAACATCCAGTTAAATTGTCATTAGTGGCTATGATTAGATTTTTATGACGCCAATCAGCAGTACCTGAAAAGTACAACTGAAAGAGCTTTGGTATCGGTACAAAGAAAGAAGAAAAGAAAAATGCAGGTTAATTGAACTGACGCAAGAAGAGAGTGTTATTTTTCTAAGAGTGAAAATGTCTGATTTAAACAAAAGATCAGCTGTTATCGAACGCTACATGGAAAGTGCGAAAAAAAATGGTGTACATGAATGTCTAGCATGACCCAGAGCGTGAAGTTGGTTTTCATCTCTTAGGAGTCAAATTGTTGCGTGCTTAGGCTACAAAAGGAAAAAAAAAAAAAAGGATTCCCCTGAGGCGGTTACTATTTGGAACAAGCAACGTGCAATTTTGGAGTATTTCCAAGACGTCCCAATTAAATGATACGTATCAAGTGTTAGTTTGATGAGGAGGAGACGTTCTAAAGACTTAAAAAAACTAATCTTTTACGTGAGGTCTAACCGAAAAAATGTCGACTTTATGATAAAATTATTCATAACCAGGTGTCCATGCTAAAAAAAATGAAACTTAATTCAAAAGATGTATATTTAAATTACGCTGCTGTTGTTAAAGTGGAAAGTAGGAAAGAGTTTAGCCGAAGGATTGAGAATCCAAGGCGCCTTTTACTGTAATTTTGTTGAGACTGATCGAACATAGGAACCACTTCTCAAATTTGTGGCTGGACTTTAGACAAGGAGAGATCAACAGGTAATTGTATCAAATGTTTAGTCTTACTTTTCCACTATTTCTATGCCCTCTCTGAGTTTATTTAGTTTGGGAAACGCTGGACGCCACCTCAATAAATGAGAAGGGCAATGCGCTTAATGTTGCCTTGACATCATGTTGTGTAATTTTATTTTATTTTTTTTTGCCGCAAGACATTCGCCTTTTTCGCGTTGTTTGTTTGAAATATTCGCGATAGATACTTCTTCTTTTCATCCTTAAAAATGGCTCAACCTCACAACAGGCATTTGAGGATAACTTGAACCTTTCGCTCCCAAGTATGAGTAAAAATTAAGATATCCTTGTAAAACCGATACATCTTTTTGAGCAGGCAGGTGATGAGAATAAATTAAAATATTATCTAAGGAATATTCTTTGATTAAATCCTAGAGCTAGCATGCTAATAACACTGATAAATTTGATTTGGAGGGTTTCAGTTGTTTAGGACTCGGAATTCAATTTCTTTTCCTCAAACGTTATCTCGAATGTTATTTTTAAGGAATTTGTAAAATGGAATGTTTTAGAGCTTGGAGTTATGAGTTATGTCGATCTTTTGAATTAAAACAAAAATTGAGCTTCAAATCTTCGGATTCCGCACTCTGATGCTGTACCATTGAGCCGTAGGGAACTCTGTGAGAAGCAAAACCAGTGAAAAGTTCATGCGCGGCACGTGTCTTGTATACTCTTTTATCAACAATGTCGAAAGTGTCGAGGGAGTCAGTGGTGTAAGGGTGTTTTTTTCCTCCAGATAACAGTTTGTATGACTATAGCTTCTTCTGTGCCAGTTATTTCACGAAAACTCTGTCTTTGTTATTTGTAACACATCTTCATCATTTTGCTTACTGTGGGCGTCGTTAAGCGCAGCTGGATGCTTGGTCCTCCATTCTGAAGCACAATGCTGAGATTTGATCCACGGTAATAAAAGGCTAAGTGGTTTTCCTCTCAATAGGTGGGATTATCAAAAGCTTTTTTCAGATTTTACGTACTTCTGGAACCCTTATAATCTCTGGTAAATGTGCTAAATAGGGCATAACCTCTTTCCTACATAGGAAAGAGTAAAACGAATCACGTTTTTTTGATAGGCATTGCAAACCAATTTCTAGTCATTCCCGAAAAATTTGATGCCGAATAACTTCTTTCTTTTTAAAACACAGAAAATTTTCGAGCGACTATTTCCTTTTGAGTTGATGTTTATCGCCGTTGTTATCACTTTCAAACATGTTTAAATATATGTCTAATGTGATCTGTTTGTTTAACAACATAAATGACTTCACAAGGCCTTTCTTCTGAGACGGATAACTGAGCCTTGCATCTGAGTTTGAGCATGATCAACGCTGCGCACGAGACTACATTTATAATCAACTTTTTTGGCGATATGTTAACAAAGCTAGTGACTTAATATTTGCAGGGACCTTAAAGCAAACCACGACAGCGTCGGCAACGAAAACGTGGCAAAAAAAAAAAGAACTGATGAGCGAAACAATAGCGTAATATACATTTATACATTTCGTAGCCGTCCTCTGCAAAACAACAACGTGAAATCACCCAAATTTTCAGGGTCTGAGAGTGGAAACTCCTAAAGCAAATTATTTTAGTTTCCCTTTGGAACTCAACATTGCACCCATACACTCATGAGGCGTGGCGCCGTGAGAGACGATAAACACATCCAGGTATTCGAAATAAAAATAAAAAAATATTTTTTAATCGCCATCTTCCTCGGCATTGCTGTCCTAACTGCCTAAGGTCTCTACTATTTGAGCACTACGTTATTGACATGGTTCATCATCATTATCATATATGAGCCACTTCAAAAGTAATATTCATAAAAATTCGACAGAATGGTGCGGTGAGGAGACCTCAAAAAAACTTATAGGGGGGAGGCCACCTCGGTTTTTAATACGTTTGTAATTTAAGTTACAGATGTGTGGCCTGGTCGATTCAAAACTAACTTTATCAAAAAACAATTCAATCATCTTTTCTTTTTAATGTAGATAAGCCAGTCGAACCAGTGACGATATTAGGAAAGAAGTCCGAGTTTTAGGACCTTGGTGATTAGTACGACACTGTCAATAAGGTCGATAACAATTGGTTATTCGTGTGAATTGACTATACTTGAAGGAAACAAACCGAGAAACATTTGAGGCAATAGTTGGTCATGAAACAAGAATTTAAAACGTTAATTTAGTTCTTTGCAATGCATTGACTTGGAAAATTTCTTAGAAGCCCCGTTAAGAAAATGTGGGGAGCAGTATGTTCTCTATAGTCTAAATTGGTAACAGCTTTCCCAGAACGTTTTTGTGAATAAAAAATTTTGCCTATGTTGTTCACATGTAGACGACCGGGGTGAAGTAGATAAAAATATACATGAGTAAATAAGCGAGTAGCACAGAGTAAGCTTAGTATTAGATGATCAAAAGTATGTAGACCTAAATTTTATGGCAAATGACTTAGAGATTTGTTTGCAAACGTAGCTAGTATGGGTTTTCATATTAAATGCTCATCAACGTAGACACCTACGAATTTTTTGTCATTTACTTGGTTTGATAAAGTGATAATCAATATCTTGGCCTATATGTAATGGTAAACTTTCAGTGTAACTCTTTGTTATATTTTTCAAAAAGCGTAAGGCTGACTTTAATTTCTTTCTCTTCATTTATTAAGTGTCTTTGGTCTTTAATTTCATGTGGTCGGGAAGTTTGTTTTCATACGGAAGTGGGCCTCGTTATGCCTTTGGACCCGTTGTCAGTATTATATTATTTTTGTTCCCATGTTTTACACACAGCCATTGTTTTTGGTTTAAAGTTCTGGTCCTATTGCATACTTAGAAAACAATCTCTCATTGAAAAAAAATAAATAAATAAAATCAATGAAACAAAAAGATAGCAAAACCCGATTTAGCGTAGGATGTGTACTCGTCATAGCACGGTTTAGTATCATGGATGCAAAAGCAATCACTGAAGAATGTTTATCACGGGCAATATCAAAACAAGAGATGCACATGGTTTGAATTCAATTATTCCTCTTTGTAGCTTTTCACACGATTCATAGAATAGATGTGGCTCAGTTTGGCTTGACAATTTCATGAAAGTTTCCTCGAGTAGTAGAGTTGTTCAGAATCGTTCGCTTTGATGGCACATGGAAGGGCGTTAGGTTTGCTATCTCCAAGGAGAAAAGAAACAGTTATGAAAATATTTTCTTGTCTCGACTATCAAAACATTGTTTGTGCTGCGCAATTAATCACAAGCTCTAGAATGAAGTGATTCATTTTCCATCAGACCAATTTTTATGTGTCATTACGAAATTCCTTCTTTTGTTATTTTTGTTCTCTACATAGGGCTATTTTAAGAAAACACCAGTTAATTGCAAGTCACACAGACGCCTGACACGCATTTCTTTGTTTTAATCGGTAGCTTTCAGTCTCCGACTGTTCGGTTTTTTCCTCCACAAAGTTTGCGAAAATATGGATTGTATATCAGACAGTCGTCTGCGTACTTAACCGAGCGCCTGTTTAGGAAATGAGTACTTTGCAATGGTAATTATAATTTTACATGAAATGAAAGATTGATTACCGGTCGAAACTTTCTGTATAAAAATTGATAAGTTGCTGTACGATGGCAGCCATTACGAAATTGTCTTGTAAATGTATAACTACCTATATATAACTGCGTACTTGACCAATCTGAGAAACAGTTGTTCAGTTAAAACTGCGAATAGAATCCAACGTCAAAGCCTCTAATGCATCTGGTTTAATTTTTATTTTATTTTTGGCTGAATAAACTGATCCTAGTAACTGCATGGATTAGTTGTGATGTCGATTTGTAGTGAGGTTAAAACGAGATGAATCACTGAAGCGTCAAGATAATGTCCTGAAGGCTAAAGTTCCTTCAATTGATTTAATAAGTTGCATGAATCCTTTTTACTCGAATCTCAGTTTTAAAAAGTCTTTAAAAATCATTGATTTATTTCTGATCAATATTTTTCAAACTTTTGTACGTAACTACGCCGAACACAGCTGTGTTCTGTATCACTCTTCTTTCGCGTGTTACTCGGCAAATACAACCTAAAATATGTATTCTTAATATTTTGCCCCACACTCGAGCTCCAAAAGCCATCCAGGTCCAATATCTGTGTATAACATGACACAAGTCAAACTTAATTGCACACCAGATCAAAATGGCTAAATTTTAATACGGCTAAACCAATTTTCATGACATTTTTTTTCAAAACAATTTGACAACTCCTTTATCCCGGCCATTGAGAAGTCCTCCACTTTTAACAGGGCCCGATTCACGACAAAGCAGATCGCATGTCTTGGCTTGGCGTTATTTGTACTTCGATGTAAATAAACTCTCTAAATAGAATTGCCACCCTCCACTAGAAGGAGTGTTTGGCGGAAAAAATACTCAAAACATAAGACCCACCTATTGCCACTCAAAATACCAGTTTTCAACTCCCCCGTTCATTATGCCTTTGTAATATTATTTATGTTTCTTTGTGAGGTCTGGGGGCCATAAAACACTTTCTCGTTACGTATCGACATTTCTTAATTTAGTTTATTGGCAAAGCGAGAAAACTCTGTGTTCTTGTTAAAACTCGATGTGAATTTTTCGATGAGTCCTAAAACTTAGGAACAGTCATCATATGCGACTATTCCTTCGAGTTTTGTGCCATTAGCACTAATCTGACTCAATTTTTTAAATTGAGTTCAAAATATTTCTTTTGAATTTCAGTTTGACGAAAGTCGCCTAAGAAATTCGATTGATTTTCAATATAATTTAATATTGAATATTGTCCGAGCCAAAGTTTCATTCTCTGTCTTCCTGTTTTGTTTATAAATTATCCATTAAGACTTCTCAGCCTAGCGTGATAGCTGCCAGATACACTTACTCAAGTTTTCACGCGATGTACTTATTTTCAAGTGAGACATTGGAGACCTTTTGTTATGTAAATACACTCTACACACGCGACAGGGCGGGACTAGTTGAAGGAAGTCTTCAATAGATATCGCTGACAATATAAAGGGAATTATTTTTCCAAGAACCTGAACCGATCCTGAAACTGATTTCTAGAAGGAGATTTGAAGCTTCTTCAAGCAAAAGAGCCTAAAGGTACGTTTGTTTACAAGTTTTCGGCAACTTAAAGTAGCGAAGAACTTATTTTTTTTCGTTGGCAAATCGTTGGAAATTAAAAGGTCAGTCCAATATAGCGATACGATCGCGATTTGGACAATATATGGGAAAACATAGCAAGTCGCTTCAACTCTACGTGTTTGAGGCTTTCACAAAACAATTGTATAGCGCATTAGATTGTGTTTTCTATCATTAATGCTTTGCTTCAGCTGATAGAAATTGAAACGAGGAGTAATACACTGAAACATTTCCTTGACTTGCCGTCTTGATGGAAGAAAGATTGTGGGTTTAATATTTTAAACGAGTTATCGAGTGAACAGCAAAATTGCTTATCTGAACGGCGCGCATTCAACCGATACGACAACGTTTCACGGGCTGTAAGGACTAAGAAAATTCATTTACCGAACCCTGCCGTACATTTGAGAATTTTCCGAGACAAAAAGTTCTTCGCAGTTCTTTTTTTTAAAAGCTATTCCTCCAAGTCTGAGAAGTTTAAATGGCTGATAAAATCTTAATGAAGGGCATTTTACACTTGGTGGGTGAATGCTATGAAAGCTCTGATAGTTGAAATCCAAAGATGGCGATTTTTTTCTGCTTAAGGAAGGGCTCACCACCAGGTATTCGATCACAACCAGAACAGACATGTCCCTTTTGTCTACGAAACAAGTCCTTCGTTTTTTCAACGCATTCGTCAATTGAGGGGCTATTGATCTATTGAACAAATAGAAGAAAACTTGTTGAGATCATTGAGTGTATCGTAATTGTTCAGTTACAGCATCTCGCTTAAATTTATTCTGGACACATTGTAAGGGTACATACAGACAAAGAAGACCCTAAAAAAACAGTCGAGATGTCGTTAAAGGGCGGCTGTCGTTGTATTTCACTCTTAGACGATGCAGACGTTTCACTTCCTTTGTTCTATTTCTATTTTTAACTTTTACCGACAATAATATCACATTTATTCGGCGCCTTTCAAAACTAAAGATGGCAAATTCTCTTGCAGGTTTGGGTGGGTATAGCTTTGTGTGGTACTTTGAATACTTCTTGATTAATTTGCTGCAGGTTTTTTGTGCGAAATATATATATATATATATATGCATACATGATGCCTTGAGATACTGAGAACGACAAATTTTCTTGCAAATTTGGATGGCTAAATTAAACTTTGTGTGGTACTCTGAATTTTCTTCAGTTGTTTTTCTCACGCTATCGATATTCACACGTATTAGATTTGTTTATTACGGAGATGTTTCCTCTCCGATTCGTTAAAGCACAGCAGCGAGGAAGTGGTATAAAACTATTAGTCTTACTTTAAAAAGAAACACACGAAGCTCAGTGGATAGAGTGGACTTCTAAGTATATTTTCAGAGTTACTACGTGACCCTTATATTTTTTTGCTTCGAATAAAGAAAAAATTAATTAGCAAAATTTTTGGTTCTTGTCTTATGCATTCGTTTAAGTTAGCACAACGCTTTTTTCAGCAAATCCTCGTGAATCAAGAGCGAAGGAGGATCCGTGTTTTAACGTCCAATCAGAGTAAACCCCGAACACTCACGAATGAAATGAACGTCGCTTCGTTATTTGTCAAGTTCGTGCGTTGTTAAGCGATAATTGCTATTCCACAAGGAATTGAAATAAATTTAGGTGACGTGTGTTACATGGAATGGTCCAACATTTTTTTTTTAATAATTTATATTTTTATTATGCCATCATAGAACATATTAGGTTGGAGAAAAATAGCGAGGAAGTCCTCCCCCCCCCCAAAACAAAAACAAAAAAAACAAAAAATTAACGTAGGGCTTATAAAGTACAAGCCTTCTTCCCTTAAGAGTACTTTAGTACTGAGTAAAGTTGTGCGACAGTGGTGAAGTAGGTAAAATGATATTATGAAGATATCGAAACAAACAATAGAAAAAAAATTAAAAATATTCCAGGTTTTCGTCATAATCTAACTTACTATAATGACTGATGCTATCAGTCGCGCAGAGAATAAAATAATTAAGAGTTTTATTTATTTTACAGCAAAACAGTTAGCACTTCCTCCGATGCAAGTCGTCTTTCTGCGCCTACCTCCCAATTGTGAAAAGTTTTCATTTTTAGCCTCGAGATCCAAGTAGAAACTCTCACTTCTGTCCGCCATACGTTTCCTTAAAAATAATAAGATGATTAACGTAAGAACCACAATCCTCTACATGTACGCTTCCATGGGTGACCGACACAGAGTTTCTCCTTACAATATCAAGACAAAATCAAGCGGACAAGTAATAAGAATAAAGAAAAATATGAAAGATGGGATTACTGGATGATCCGATTCCAAATTCTCCCAACTAATATCATAAGAATTGTATGGCAGACACTAAGGAGAATTACTGATGAGATCTTGGGACTCAAAGGGTTAAGCTAATAAGCCTGTCTGTTCTCACGACCTGTTTTCA
Source organism: Pocillopora verrucosa (assembly GCF_036669915.1). Lineage (NCBI taxonomy): Eukaryota > Metazoa > Cnidaria > Anthozoa > Scleractinia > Pocilloporidae > Pocillopora > Pocillopora verrucosa. The sequence continues at coordinate 9,549,660 of NC_089318.1, read as the reverse complement.
GAATGATATATCGTGTATATTAACTTCTTGCCCATAATGAAGTATTTCCTATATCGTATCAGGTCTTGGGATGCTTTTATGCAGAATTTTACTTGGTAATATGAGAGTTCATCCTATTCCTTAAATTCACCCTGTTGTGTTTTTTTTGTGCAAACTTCCTTAGCACTCAGCGGTTTTACAAACGTGGTCACAACGAACTGACTGGCAAGTTATAAGCGGATACTGCATGAAACTCAAACCACACTTCATTACTGAACCAATTATGTTTGGTCAAGCGAAATACAAAGTTTAATAATGGCATCATGAATTTTTAGTTTGCTAAACCTGAAATAATTTTAACTTACTCTCATTTCTTTCTGGTTTTCCTGTGGAATTAGTTTTGCATCTTATGTTAGGATAGCTTGTTCTTCCTTAGCGCACTTCCTTGAAATGGATCTTAAATGCTGGGGATACTAGAACTAGTGCGGGTCTTAAAGGAAATTGCGATTGGTTTAACAGACCTTCGATTGTTCGACCTTAATTCTGATAGGGGAATGTTAACAAAGTTACTGCCCATATCTGTGAATTTGAGCGAGAAATTTTCGCTGACAAGGCTTCTGTACTGTCCTTATTGGGTTAATTTTCATAGTAAAATTAGAAATACAAGGAACAATGCGTGTAGAATTATTGTATGGTTAGGGGAAGTTTTGAAACAGAAATTACATCGGAAGCTGTAGCTTGGAGGTTCAACGGCTTCCTCTCGAGATCACAGATTCCAAATTCCTTGACTTAAGGATCAATAGCACCGTTAGGTAGCGAAGAGTAAATTTTTCTGAGTCGTCTATTTTTAAGGAAAAAAAATTGTCGTCAAACATTGACATTAAGGGCGTAAATTGCATGAATTTTCTTGTCTTTTCCGCCAGACCAAACAAACCCTCCAACAACGGAAGTCAATATTCAGAGTGCTAATTTTTTCCTCCTAATCAAACCCTCTTTCAGTTCTCAATTGTCATGTTTCAGTCATCGGTGTGTCAATTAGCATACGACTTAAATCTTCCTTCGGTATCTGTTCGCTTTAAGCTGCTCTCCGAAACTCAGTTTTCATGATAAGCCAATTTCAAAGGATTTTGTCTCAAAGAGGGTTCCAGAAAGATCCATGGTATGTCGACTTTAAGTAATGTTTATCATGCCTTAGTCCCTTTATGTTTAAAGCCTTTCAAGACAAGGCACCCTCCAAATGCTCATTGAATGTTAAGCGAATGGTAGCAAAACGGGGCCATAGAAAGGAAAATATAAATTTGTGATGGCCAGGACCACGAAGAGGGCTATGTTAGCATGAGAACTTCAACCTCAGTTGGTTCGCATTCCGCAGTAGGAGGTACCGTAAACCGAACAAGGAAGAACTCATCATTTAACGAGCAAGGCCTTATAGCGATTCGCACGCAATCAGCATCTTGTACATGACTGCCATCAGCAATCTCAATGGAGTCTTGTTAAGAGGATTGTAAGCGCGATCGTCGAATTAAGAAACGAGTTTTGAACAATTTACACCTATGTGGGAAAAAGGAAAAAAAGTGAGGCATTCGTAAGGAGTCGAAATTTGACCAGTTCCCATTATTAAAGATACAAGGAAGTGTTTTGAAAAACAAATTATCATATAGCGGTCAGTTTTCTTAACGTGGGAAATATTTCAGTTCTAAGTGTTCCTTCAGACAGGAAGCTGCTTACAGTTCTAAAACTGGCATGGACTGCAAAAAAGGACGGGAACTACAGTAACATCATGTTTTATGAGTGAGAGATTCTGAGAAAAAGATTTGATTTCAAATGATTCTAGAGTCTTGAAGCCCGACTTAAATCTTTGAAATTTCAAGATGCTCTCATGCGAACATTCATCCACAGATTTAATGAACATGTGTCAGTTGAATTGTTGTAACGAGTTCCTTAAGCCAAACGCCCTTAGATATTTTATATGTGTATAAAGCGAGATAATCTCAATACACTTTTGAGTTTACCTCCAGATCACTTCGGCATCTTATGGCCTTAAATTGCCAGTTTTACAAAAAGATACATTTATTCTGTAAGTTACAGAGGCCGGCAACGAAACTTTCCAAGGATTTTCTTTAAAACATGACGTTAGTAGCCACCACCCTATAAATTCCCATGTTTATATATAGATTTCCTTTAGAATTTCCTTTTTCTTGGCTCTGTCTCTTAGAAATATATGCGGAAAAACCTAAAATTATCGTGACTTTTGAATAGCTTATTAATAGAATTGTACATTCTTGGGCAGAACTAGGTCAAATTGAAACCAAAGCTATGTTTTATAGCGTAGAGGTTACCATTATGCTACTGATTTTCAACGCAATGTTTTTGAAATGGGTGTTCAATTTTTTAAAAGACGAGTACACAGCAAAATGGGATGTTTATCGTCTAAGCGATGTTATCCACTGTGCGTTACAAATTTGATTTATGAGATGAACATCTTATACAACCTACACATTCTTTCGTCCTTCGTCACCAAACTTTTTTTGTGAGTGTATTACATGTTTTGAAAATCGGCCCCTCCTGTTGGTGGGATTCAATCGAGCATTCATGCGATTAGCGACGGCCTAAATATTTTAGCAACCCAACAGAGCAGAATTGTATAATAATAACAAGGCTAGGAGCACGCCAGTTTGATAATTCGAACTACAGCTCTCTTTCGTAGACGATATACCGGTACCATGTGTTCAACATGGATTTATAACCTAGCGAAGAATTTTTTCCCTATTTGTACAACGGTTACAATTCGGCCTCTGAATCGCATACGCTAATGACATTTAGAAGGGTTTTCACCGGTTCCTCTGGTATATATATATATTTTGCAAAGCGACATTAGAAACTCTTTGTAAAGGCCCCCCCCCCCCCCCACATCAAGTGCAAGAAAAAAATAGTCGCAAAGATTTCATAAAGAATTTAAGAACTCTTTTGAAGCAAAGTTTTTTTCAGAAAAGGAAAATTCTGATACATGTAAGATGACTTTGCTGAGCCAAATGTTCTCTCCAAGTATGATATTGAAGTCAAGTTTTGCAGTCCATTTCACTAAGTCCTAACGGCGCGAATCATTCTCATGTTAAAATGGATTTCAGTACCTTTTTTTTCAAGCACTGTCACAGCATAAAATTATCTCCTTTTAAGTGCTGGTATGTTAATTTTCGTGTTTCTCTGAGCGTGACCAAAATAGAAGGAAACCACCTTTGAGTGCAATTACTGGTGGGCCAATCTTCTGGTGCCGTGAGAAGTTGTGGGCGCATGGAGGCTAAATATAGCTATGTTCACAAAAGCGCCACCTTTCTCATGCAAAAAAATAGGCGCCGAGTGTCTGCAAGCCCTTCAACGCACTGCATTTTAATTAAACTTTCACCTTTCGACCAGCTACCAATTCCGTCATGTCGAATACGGCTTAAGCTTGTCACCACTAAATAAATCCCATCTTGAAGCTTTTGTAATAAGAAAATCAGAAGTTTAATTGGAATGAACTTCAATACAGAATTGAAGACAAAAGACCAAAGTTTCCGGCTTTAACTTCAACTGCAGTTATAATACACACCTCGTAATTCATATGCTTACAGCAGTAACTCAAGGTCTTGGGGCAACTTCCATAAAGAAAACAATTTTAAACCGTGTTTAACAAAACAGCTTTAAAACAAAGCATTGGTGTAAAAGGTGTTACGTGTCGTGTTCTCAATCGCCTGGCCTTATCGTTATCATCTAGAATAAAGAGAAAGGCTTACTGTGGGAGATGTAAGAAATTTAAAGCGAAGACGAAAACTTAAGGACATTCAAAAGGGCAGAGGTGTCAAACAGTAGCTTATCATTAGTTTAGCGCAACTCAAATTCAGTAACACCAAGGTGGACGAGATGGCCGATGCGGAAAGCCCCCTGCTCGAGACAGAGCCTTGAAAGACCCTAGGCTGTCAACAGAATTTTAAGACTTTGTTTGAGAAGTGGCTCGGCAGTTCTTTTTTCTAGGTGGGCGGAATGACGCAAGTAAGAATCTCCCGTAGAGTCAAACCATTAACGTCTCTTGGGTGCCATGGCCACCAACTTTAAAAACAACATTAAGTATTGATAATTTTTTCAGCCACACCTAATGAATCGTTCATGTAGATCATCTGCGTAAGGAACCCTAATCGCTGGAAAAAATATTTGAGGCGAAAGAATTGTTGGTAAAAGTCTCTCCCCTAGTTTCCGTGATATAGGTAATTTTTGGAAGATAAACGGAAAATTTTAAGTGGTGAACGGACATAACTTCCGTGAGTATTTTGGAAAGGAAAAGCATCAAGCGAATTCGGTGAGTAAAGATGCTTTCGTTAACATTTGCTACAAAACAATGAAATCTTTATGAAACAAAAGAAGATAGGAATTTTTGTAACGTGAATATTAGCTTTTTAAAAGAGATTTTTTAAACCTTATAAGAGACCCTGAATTTCATTTGCGAAACGGCCAACTGAAGTACAGTGATATACTTGGTGACAATGTGAAAGGTTTTTTAAAACACCTCTCTTTCTTCTCAACCTACAAAACTGATCAAATTTGTCCTCTAAGCTTAGGAACAGATTCTTTTGTTTAGCAGAGGTAGATATAATATCTATAACTATGAGAAAACAAAAGTCGAGTTGACATGTAGATCGAGATGAATCTGATCTCAGTAAGTCCTATTAGTTTAGTATTTTCTATAACAGTTATCAGGTAAAGTTTTACGGTGTTTTGCCACAGGACTAGTCTTTCCCAAAAACATTTCGTCTTCGAGCAGCTCCATGAGAAGTGGTGGAGGTTCTCGGGATCCTCATTACAGAAAAAGAATTCAAGGCTTTACTTTTCACATGATGGCTGCCTTTACCTGATAGAAAGGATATCTTCCCTAATTTGCTGGTTTTAATACATATCTCTCAACAGGTGGATAGTTTCTGTTATTTTTTGAATTCTAGGAATTGTTTTTAGTTATGATGATCCCTTCCGGAGGCTACAAAATACTGAGGAGCTAATAATTTTTTTAAACAAGAGAGACTAAGTACGGTTTAGAATTGGGATAATTAGCTCCTGAAATCGAAAACTTGAAACGTCCTTGCCTTAGCCTGGCGCCTCAAGTGCAAAACATTAGTTGATTCCCTTCGCAATTGCTTCGCTTCGACGGCTTCCAAGTCATAGCTGAAATGGACAGTAGAGATCGAACAGTATTTCGGTTTTACGAGAATAAATTAATTTTGGCGTTATATAGCTACTTTCAATGGACAGCAGTTTAGTCTTCACTTTGGACGGTTACTTGTTACTCAGGTGGAGTCAGCAGAACAGTTCGTATTGGTGAGATTCGAACTTTTTCTTTTTAAGGCTGCATATTTTGCAGAGGCTACTAAATTGGCAGAGCAACTGAAAGTAAAATTTTCTCTTTTATTATAATTCATGGAAGAATCCGCAATTGTTTCAAATTTATACCAGAAGTATTGCATATTCCATAAAGAAAATGCTTAATGTCTCCACATAAGACAAAACAACGTTTCCAAATGCTCGTAGCCTGGAAAAAAAAAAGTAATGCAGATTGCTTCGTTTAAGTCTCAGTTTTCATCGAGAAAATGCTGTATGTTTTCACCGGAGACAGAAATTTTCACAATTATGGAAACAGCGTTTCCAAACCTCTTTATCTAACAGCAATTCATATAGAGTACTCACCTATGTCTCAGTTGTTTGAAGTTTACTTAAGAAATGATGCTAAAAATATTTCCATTAAGAGAATGCTAAATGTTTCCACAACATGTAGAAGTTCTCACTGTTATTGAAATAACATTTCTAAACATTCTTAATCTTAAAAAAAAATCATACAGCTACACTCAACTGAGTGATATTTTCAATGCTAGCTTCAGAGGTTCATCTTCTTACTACTGAATGGCTCAATGCGCCTCAAGTATCACTGAACGAAATGTGATTAATTACCGAGCTTGATTTGTTTGGTATTGTTTCCTCATTGCTTTGTCTTAATGTGCTTTAGCTATTAGAAACAGTTCTTGAAGCCTTTCCTTTTTTGAAACAACGTCGTGCAAGACCAATATCTCGCCTGGCACCTGTTATTAAGAAAGTCCAATATAACTCTATTAATGAAATACGTGACCATCGCCGAGCACATTTCTTGCTCCTGTTTATAACGTAGCAGAGGCCATTGAAGTTCAAAAACAGCTTAACATCTAATCACTACAAACGATCAACCTCACCAGGTTCTCAGTTGTTTTAACTGATATGTTCTAAGGATTCACTCTCACAGAGGACTTCAGCAGAAAGTCAGGAGAGAAACAAATCAATGTTGAAGCCATCTATCACACTGGCTAATAAGAATGCCGCTAACTGACCTGAAAATCCTTACTATCATGGCGAGAACTTTTCACCATTCCATTCAGGAGTAGCCTAAATTCGACGAACATACGCCTTTCATGTGATTTTTCGTGTCAAAACAACTAAGTTTTTTCCTGGGAAGTAACTGAGTACAGAATGGAAAGAACGCCTTAAGTCATTTTAGAGTATGGCAAACCTATGTACGAGCGAATATTTATCAATGCTTTAGGGACATTTTAAATGATCCTTGTTGAAGACGAAGGGGTTATTTGTATTATTTTAGTGGAATTGTAGTGTCTAAAGTTATGGATCTTCACTTACGTACCTTATAGATTTATTTTATCACTTTTTTCATTTGCAGTCGGGAGATAAGAGGTTTGCTGCACGATGTTCCTGAACGTTCCTCCCACCTGCCCGTCAGAGGTGTTCCATTATTACAAAGACCTTCCCCGCCCGTTACCAAAGTGCCGTAATCGGCTGGATAATGAGTTTTTTCAGCTCTTTCAGCAGCAGTTTTCGTCAAGGGGATCTTCACATTTCAGAAGATATGAGGAGAAGGTAATTCCAATTCACCTTACCTAATAATTCATTAATAATCATAGATGTTGGTAGAAACTTCGATGAAGACTGAAATTTATACTCACTGTGTGAACTTAGAGACTCAAATTAGCGCATCATACATAGAAATCGCGTAATGGAGAGCTTCTCTTATGGTACTCTTATGACACTATTGTACATCAGTGACACACTCAGCTACGCCTCGTAACGTCTTCTCTGATCTATTATTGTACATACCCACGGCAATATGAAATCTACTTGTTATATATGATAAAAAAGCAAAGTGTTGCTACGTCATCTATGGGTTTGTCCTCCAATAGATCATAAGAAAGAACCAATCAAATTGTTTGTGATACACAGATTTAGCCAAGCCTAAAAAATTGGAGCTCCAGTTAGTTTTTTTACTTTAGTTCTTCACTTTATCAGGACTCCCATTAGCTGTTGCTACATGTATTCCAATAAGTGTCACATCAATGAAGGTTCACTGTGTTTTCTTTCCCTTCAAATTGTACTCACATTCGACGAGAAATACACGGCTCAGTGTATTAGTGGTGTAATGTGTCATACTATTATGGAGAGTGTCAACCACAACTGCAGTTCCTCCCTCCCTTCCCATGGTCTACAGCGGGATATCTTTTCCTATTTTTCATAATTAACTGATAGGAACATCGCATACATCGCGCCGCCTTTCATGCATTTGGGGGGAAGAGCACCTTCGGAACAAGATTTCGTAGCCAAGATTGTCACTTTCAAATCACACCTTTTGTCACGAAGGGGGTAGGGGGAGGGGTGAGTTGGTTTGGGGGTTCTGAATTCCTACAGTGGATTCGCCGGTAAGACATGACGGGTAATTTTTTCGTGGTCGAGGTATTGAGGGGGGTTGAGATCTCACGAGTTGAAATTTCAATCCGGGTTAAAAAAGGTATAGGAGAGGGAAAAACTCTTCTTGTTACAGTAAAACTCCTATCCATTCTTGTGCTAGTGCAGTCAAGTTTACTTTATCGTACGTAGAATGCGGTAATTCGCAGAACTAATGTTCACGAACTCACGAGGCCGTTAGTTAATATTAAATGTTACAGGGGGAATTTAATTTCATTGCTTCCGCCTTCCGATTAGCAGAATATCCTTTTAAAATATAACCCAGGGCGCAAAGACAGTTATAGCCTTGGAAAACTGGCGATGGCCAGTTCCTTGCTACTTTAAGCTCTTTTATTTGAACTATGTTCCTTGTTCCAAAGTTTGAAAGTTTTATTAAAATACACATCGGGTTCGAGTTTGTTACCTTCCACGGGTATCGTCCCTAAATATCAGAACCTGTCACGGTTCTTTTAGCATCAAATGATCAGGAGCATTGGGGTGATATGAGAGCGGAGCTACAATCTTTCCTCTATAAAATGATGACTAGTGCATTTGGAGAAGGAAAAGGGATAAACTTAACTTAAGAAAATGAAAAAAAAAATACCAAACCAAATTTCGTGAAAAAAAATATACTCAATATGTTTTCACTTCTATACCCAGCTTACCTATAGCTTATGAACCATAGAGATATGATTGTATGCCATGATAATGCGCGACACTTTCAGTGCTACTTGAGTATAAAACCGCGGACTGAGGCTGTAATGGACGGCGAATTTCATTTCGTAATGTAGACAGGCGTTTTCCAATCAGGAAAAAAAAATTGGCCGATCGTTTCTCTGGGCCTTACGTAAAACTGGACATGGTTTCGACAGTTTGGTTTTTACTCTAACAGTACAACCTCAGACGAGAAACCGAATCATACGATTGAGACGTTTGATAATAGGAAACGTGTAGGCCATTTTTTCAGTTTACAAATTATCATTTTCATTACAACCCAGACACAACACGTCCCCAAGATATAAAACTTAATTAATAGCCGAGGCAATAAAACAATGTGCCGGCCACATTTCTAAACTTTCAACAATCGACTGAAATAGGTTACCAACGGTAAAATTGTTTGGATGAAAAAACAAAGCCTTGTGTTTAATCCATCTTAAGAAAGATTAATGATGCGTTTCATCAGTCGTCTGTGGGTGGAAATGAGAAGTTTCTAATGAGGTAACGGTTGAAAAGTGGATCAAAATTGTGAAGTATCGATCATACCAACATCTGGAATGCGACGGTCTCGACATAAGGTGTTAAGGAGTCTCACGAAAACTAAAGAGAGCTTAAACGAGGTGTAATTCGGCTTGCCTCGAACGAAGAACAAAGAAAAAAATTCCGATTCTCCCGTAACTAAGTAATCCTTAGCATGGATTCCGCGCGCCGATGGTCTGAAGAGGAGAGTGAAAAACAAAAACATTTGAGTATCTTTTGAGGAATCCGAAACCCCAGCTTGTTTTGATGTCTTCATTGTCTGCTAAACAAATTGAGCGACAAAGGAATTGATTGCGAGCCAAACGGGCTAAGCTGTACAAATTTCAAACTCACGGAACTTTTTATGTGTCAAATTTATTCATACAAAGCCCACGAGTTATGTTATTTTAGTCCATTGCGTTTTTCAAAAGCGTCTTTTTAAAACGTGACTGTTATCTCATCGCCAAGTAACTACCTATTTATTACCTCATCGTTTATTTTTTTTTCTATTGCACGAGAAACAATGAAAATTCACAACGATGATCTCAGCCACGGCTGTTGCGGTTTCTGCCAGATGGTGCAGAGCGTAGTCATAACGTGGCTCAGGGCGGAGCAAACTCGAGTAACCCTATTGATTTCCTCTGTATCGAGTACTTCATCAGTTGAAATAAACTTCTGCTTTCCATGAAATTGTTTATGCTAAGTTTATTAATTTTTTTGAAATATCGCGTCACTTCCACTTGATTGATGTCAAATTTCGCATCTCATTTAATTTTGCTAAATCCCAAGCTGAGTGTTGCCGTGCTAAGCGATGATCTTTTGCGATAATCTGTGTTAAAACTTCCAGGTTCCGTTCGATGTAGCTGCCTGTTGTTTTTTTAGCCGCTTGTGGCTGTGGGAAAAAATCGGTTTGCATATCGACATCATTCTTCACGACCACAGTTACTAATCTGACATGATACAATGGATTATACTGCGTCAAACGCTTGCACAATTCTAGAGGCAGGCCATATATTTATAAATTTAAAGTCGGCTGAAAGGGCTCAGCCTTCTATTTATTAAATGGATATGACCATGGAGATGACCATGAAATAAAAATTTGCATCACTTTCTTATTAATCTAGATGTTGTCGCTGTAATAACTTTTTCGGGGTCTGGTGTTTGACATTTAACGCTTTAGGGAATTAGTGAATATGGTCAGGGAGGAGAAACTTATGCATTCTGTTCTTTAGCACTTAACACAAAGTTTTCGCCCACAAGCGCTTAAGCTCAGTTTTGGTTTCCAAATCTGTGCCAAAGATTCAATTCTTCAGCTTACTGTAGATTTCTGTTTAGAATGTTGGTTTTAAAAATTCAGGAACTCATGTTAATCCGCTTGTGGTAGGCAAAGACAAAAGCCAAAGTAACTTAGATGTTGATAATTTGCAATTTTCGAGGCGTTATCCACGATTATGTCTGTTCCTGCTCATCTTTGAAGGCAATAAACGGAATTTATCAGAATTGCTCATCAAGATTCACTCCAAGAAAGGGCGTTTGAATTCAATTTGGTCGACACTTGACTTTGAGCTATAGAAACCCTTTTTAGCTTATAATGCACATGACGCCGTAAAACACAGTAATTGATCCTTGTTTCTCGGTGCCAAACCGAACATTCCCCTCCTGAAGTTTCGGCCCTTTTTTCAGCTAATTCTAGAAAGCAAATCTACAGTTTTATCAAACCATTCAGCGCAATTCTAGGCTTTATTTTAAACTTTATTATTCGATTCAATTCAGACGCTTTCTGACTGTGTTGGTTTTATGGATGTCAAGTAGCTTTTTCGTTGTGATCCTAATGTGTGATTCAAATGTCATCGTTTTTGATGAGCTGGCCTGTTTCCTCGGCTCTTGATGGCAGCAAGCAGTTGCTGAAAATAAAACATAAAACCATACTTAAGTTATTTATACCTAGTTGTACATTTTCGGCTTTCTGCCTGAAAAAAAAAGCCTATTTCGATTGGGGCTTGGAAATTTTTTCTCTGTCGTCGTAAGACGTAAGTGTTTTTTACGCTAAGACTTGAAGTGAAAAGACGGATGAAAAAAAACCACTGTTTACAGTTAGGGATAAACAAATCAGAACTGAATTTCTCTCTTTTTGCATGAATGTAGAGGTAAACAAACATTCATGCTAGGAAAAGAGGAATAACACTCATGGCACTGTTGACATTTCTTCTGTGCAGAGCAGCGCTTTCACAACTTCAAAAATTCAATAAACTATCATTCTACAGTCAGTGGTATTTATCTCCATTTAAATCACCCGCAGTCAGTATCCTTTGAATCTGGAAAAGACTGAAAAAACAAAAGAAAACTTCCCTCCTCAAATATTAATTACGCTCTGGTTTCCTTGCATGTTCACTCTTTGACATTGGTGAGCATTATAAACTTTGTCAAGAAAAAAATCACTTGGCTGGCATTGGTAGCGCTTGTCAAAGTTCCAGAGGCGTATCAGCTGTTTTTTTTTTTTGTTCTTTATAGAGATCGCTGATCTATCGGAAAATATTCAAACTTTGCCTTGTTTTGATGTAGTAAAATGCACTTTTTGATCATATCATTTATAAGGGGCAACACTGCTCCTCTCAGCCAGAGAACTGATCCACCAAAAAAAAGGTTAATACTCAGAGGAAAACAGTTTTTCTTTCTCATTCTTGTAAAACTTTCCTTTGATACTGACCGGCTATTGAGACAGAGAAAATTCATATCAAAACCTATCTTCAAAACTCCAGTTTCCCGAGAAAACGTTATTAAAGTTAGACTTGTGATAATATTTATGTATTTGGGTTTTGGACTTACAGCTTGAATATCAAAATCAATCCGGCAAACTATTTTCACCTTAAGTTAACAGTAGAATATTTACAAGTGTTTCCTACCGAAAACAAAACAAAAAGAATTTGGAATTCATGAGAGTCTATTTTTGTTTTGAATTTTTTTCACCGCGTTCTCTAATTTGATTGTCCCTCAAAACTTGGCTAAGAATGTTTCAAACAGGAAAGGCCTCTGTGGACGATTTACATTCGACGGTATTCAAAGACCTTTCTCTTTAATGTTCATGTACAGTACGCCCTTTAACGAAGAATATTTTGATCTCTAATGAAAAATTTTGACCACTACTAAACGAATGAAAGGGAAACGGTGAAACAGCAGCAGGAGCTAGCTGATGTTAGCTCGCTTGACATAAGAAACTCAAAGTTGTCTCATTTGCCGCTTCAACAGAAAGAGGAAGCTAGAAGTGGTTCACTTATCTATCGAACAAAGTAAAATCTGTTGATAAGAGTACAAACGATTTTTTTCCCTTCCTTTTTATATCTTATTTTATTTTTTTGCCCGAAAAATGTCATGAGACATTTTTCAGGCAAAACGACAAAAACGTAAACAAAAAAATATTGAAATTCTTTAAAATTATGACTGAAATAATACTCTGACATGTGGGTTTATTGTTTTCTTTGTCACATTACCACAGAATGAACTTTGAAAAGCAAGGCATTGATTCAGCATTATCAGAAAAAGACTACCGTGGAGATTCTTATAAATTTTGATAAAACAATAATTTCAACAATTGTTCTTTCTGATAGGAACATTCTGCATTCTATGAAAGCTTCAAGAAGAGGAGACTGAATACCTAATCCGTTAAACGCACCGCGATATTTTGCAACAAAAAACAATTTTGACGGCTCTGTTCACTGAAGAGGGCTGAGTGCTATTCATATTGATAGACTGCAGTCTCCGTTACTTTTAAATTTCTTATGGTTTGGGGTATCGTGATCCTATTTTTAAAGTAAACTAAAACGAGACTAAGGCGTTCTTGCAAAAATAAATAACATTTGTGTTGGCGTCGTCGCCTCTGCTGTAGGGCTGAGTGATATGGGTCAAACGTGATTTCGGAAGGCGAGAAATCAAAATTTCTCATGGAATTTAAGAAAATATTGGCGCCTGAGTTTTGTACGTGTTACAGACTGGCGTCCATGGGTGATGAAAACAATCGGGGTGTTGTTCTTGTGCACGTGGTGAACAGCTAAATACACATCCACTTGTTTTGTTTTCGATTTTTTTTATCAAGAAACATGATCCAAACGTTGTACCTCAACACGACGGAAGTTTTTCAAGTGCTTTTAGCCGAACAGTTGTGGCAATGTAGAATCATCTCTTTGAGACTTGTTTTTTCAATTTACAAGTACACTTCAATTTAATATAAAATTTTCTGGGTGTAAATCCGACACCTCGTGAACTGGCCATGAATTTCCTTTGTCGAAAAAGTTTGGCGAAACATGAAAGCCGTAGATTTTCAAACATCTAAACGCTGCCTAAATATATTAGTTTCCTTGAAATTTTTGCCTTACACATAAAAAAAAATGATGTATAATGCTTTGAAATTAAACGAGACACACTCGACCTGCGAAGGTTCACAACAAGGAAACAGAATCACTGGTCAAACGTAGTTTTTAATATATAAATTAATCACACCAACTACTACCAGTGCATAGCTCTCGGGGAGGTAAAGTGTTTTCGATAAGAAACCATTCACTGAAATATCTCTTCGCTGTTGTCGAGAGGATTAAAGCTTGCTAGTCTAAACCACACGCTAACTCAGTGAAATCCAAAATCATAACGAGAATGAGATGATACCATCCCAGTATTAGTTGTTCTTTTCAAAAAATGATAACTGTTAAAACTCTGAAACGGCTAAAATAAACCATTGATATTGTTGAGATGTAGACTATATCTGGTCAATAATAATTCACATGTACACCAACATTTTACGGAAGTTTGGCATTTAGACTTTGCTTCGTCTTTTTCAAGTTTTCATGCCCAATTTCAGTTGGTTTTTCGTGTAGAAACATGCCCCTTCTTTACTTATTCGAGGACTTCTTTGATTGAGTGTTTCCTTAATCTAACCCTAAATTCAAGCCCCTCTGTTATTAACCTTTGAAAACATCAAAACATGAATTTCCTTCTTGTAAGGTGATCCTTGTGTAAAGCTTGCGTTTTTGTATTGGAAATTAAGTTCTACCTGAACTTGTGTGACAATTTTTGTTTTGCATGCCCACAATTAATCAACAGTTCTTTGAAAATAATTCTAGGAATTCAAACAAATAGATCCTAGTCTCAACAAAAATAAAATTTTATGATCATTAGCGGGAGACACTCGACTCCCTTGGCCATGATTTGTCAATGGGCCCTTACTCCCAATTGCGGTTTTCGAGTTCGCTTGAAGGGCTATCAGCAAAAAGTGTTTACGAGAGTGAAAATTACCAACAGCTTAAGTAATATATCTTGTTTAATGCTTGAAAAGAAACATGTTTTTCTGTAGTCAACAAAAATACAAAGTTCAAGACTCATAGAGGGCAAAAAAAAAAAAAATGTTTTGACCAGGTGTGCCAAATCCCTCCTTGAAAACACAGAAACCAAACCACATAAAAATGGGCTTCATCAGTGATTGTACAGGAAACGAATGTATAGCCGCAGTGAACGATATACGTCCGTCTGAAAGCATTTCCCTCACAAGAGTTCACTCGCGCTCTGAACGGGGATTCGACAGGACCCAGCAGGGCCTTGAATCAAGCCACCCAATCGCCTCTTGAGTCGCGGCAATTTACCCTTCGTGCGCTACAGCGGAACGGTCACAGTAGCAACATCTCGATTGCTAGAGCTGGTAAAGAGAAAGCGGTCATTGACCCGGTAAACCCTAACAGGCTAAGGAGATGTCTATATCACATTTTCAAGATCTTCAGGCGATGCAAAACCTAGCTCTGTCGCCAGCACATTACGACGATAAGGGGGTAGGTGGCTTACTGTAGATCTTGCCAAGATGGCAACCACTCGGCAAAGCAAAATTTGTTTACCTGATAAGTATTTGGATTACAAGAAAAGTTTCACGGACGCGAGAAGCAATTACTTCGTAAAAAGTTTCACCATTAACAGTTATGATAATTTTCAGGCATCAAAGATCAAGCTTTAATCGAACAAGACGATCGAAATATTAATAACATTTTGGCGTCTCATGAAAACTTGTCGATACTTTTTGTGCTCGGGCGGTCGGTCCATTACACACTTGAGCATACAATTTTAAGTACAATTCTCGAAGTATCACTTGGTATTGTGTGATAACGATTCTGCCGCGAAAAGTTTCGTGACTTCGCAAGGTTTGTTTTTCAACTTTGAAGGCGACAAAATGGAGGAAAAATTAGCGCGTTGAGCCGCGATATCCGCCGGATTACCTCAAGCAAACTAACAACGAAACTAAAGTCGAAATTGACTTAAAACTTTACAGGTTTACAATACACAAAGCGAAAACTAATAAACACTGTAAGCTGACAAAGCATTCACGGATGATTAATGTTCGATTGGCTTTCAACTAGTACTGTTCATCAAAACTCTGAACTTACCTTTAGGCATTGGAAAGCAGTGAAGGTGGATTGTTGTAACCTTAAATCCGAAGTAACATGAGAACAAACGGCCTTCTGATTCGCTTCCAATTCCTAGACCAAACAACCCATTATGGTCCAACTGGAATTCTTATTTGCCTGATATCACAGTTGTTTCTCCGCCATATCGGTGCTATGATTCAAAGGTGAAAAGCAAACTTCTTTGGCGGCAGTCACCATTCATCTCAATCATAAAGCCCGGGCCCTCAGGTTAAAAAAAAATTGTCTCATATCTTGGAGTTTTTAGTCGAAATAAGACGTAGTTTGTGAGAGCCAAAATTTAAAGAAACAAAATAGTCGAAAAAACGCGATTTTAAAGTTACAACAAATTCTTCTCGTTTGCTCGGTGTTTTTGGTATGTTAAGTTTGTTTTCGGTCGCCTTTCATCCGCTTTCTTCAAGCCACTGTTCTGACAGACAGATGCGGACATTTTGGACAGCTTTTTCGCTTTCCATCGCTATCAAATAACCAACCTCTTGAAATAAAGAACGTTCAGACGGCTTATCCTAGATACCAAATAACATGGGAATATTCGGCATGAGGAGTCAGTTTTACAACTTGTATGAAGGAATAGAGCAACTCCGCACTTCAAAATAATTAGTCTATGATTGCGAAGCTTTGAAGTGTCCCACATCCCCAGTTTCGTTTTTCCTTCGAGCAAGTTGATATTAAGGGGAGAAAGCTTATCCATCAACAGTCCGCAAAGCCACTAGCGGAGTCCACATTGACGAACGAAGACTATTTTGGCCATATTTGATCACTCTAGTGAGTGCTTTCTTGTTTTTTTCTTTCTGTAAACATCATTGGCGTCATTTATTCTGCGTTGTCGTTTTAGACTGCCCTTTGCTTTTTGCGACGGGACAAAAAGCCGATTGAACACCCTTCGCAAGGTTCATCACTCATTTGCCGGTAAAAAATCGAAGCTGGCCTGGCCATTCGGCTCCCTCCTTAATTGTGCGGTAAATGTGCGTTGATCGCTACTCTAGAGAAATGTCAAAGCTTATAACTCAGGGCCTTTTCAAATTTAAGTCAACACAACCGACACACGGCATATTAATAGTCATGGCGGCATCGACAGTCGAATAAAAGAATAAAACTATCCTTAAAACTGAACGCTTACCCTTAAAGAGAACCGCGTGCTTTTTATTTACTCATTTGAAGTCAACTTTTATATGATACGGCACCTTATAACAGTCTGACAGCAAGATAAATCGAAGGTAACTAGGAAAAGAGTGAACCGATAAAGGTGACTAGGGAGCATTTCTAAGCGTGAAGTGTCGACCACGCTTTGATTACATCCTGTACG
The DNA here is from genome assembly GCF_036669915.1 of Pocillopora verrucosa. Taxonomy (NCBI): domain Eukaryota; kingdom Metazoa; phylum Cnidaria; class Anthozoa; order Scleractinia; family Pocilloporidae; genus Pocillopora; species Pocillopora verrucosa. The sequence goes on along the minus strand of NC_089318.1, from coordinate 9,532,905 downwards.
ATTTGCTATGAAGAATTTCTCTTCCAACATATTTACGCCTTGAATGGTTTTGGCGCTGGAAAAAGTACAAAAAAACATTCATTTGATGAAAAACAACAACAACAACTAGACGGAAGATATCGTTTCTTCGGGAGAAAAGATTAAGATAAAGGTTATATATACACAGCCACCTGCTCGGCAGCGTTAGAAAGCTGAAGTGAGGACAAGGCAACTTTTTACTAAATCGCTTGGATTTTATACCTGTGGGTACAATCCTTTTTCTAGGTTCTTCGTGGAAAATCGCGCTAATTTCGACATTTATTTCATGTCGACAGATTTAAAAACTAATTGAAAATCGCGTTTTTCAAAGTAGTTTCAGAACCATCTTTTGTTGACAGAAAGCCACCACATAGATTAAACAGCCGACAAAAGTGATTATCCAAAGCACACCCCTAGAAAACTTTTACTTCGTATTTTGCGTCAGAGTTATTTCTTTAAAAGCACATAAATATTTTTGTACACCGTGAAAAAAACCTTGCATTCAACAAAAGGTGTGGTGTAGCTGACTATTCAAGGAATAGGAAATCTTTTCTTTGGCGAGAGGCATTGAATTGTTGGGCGGGAAGATTATTGTTTGGTTATCCCAAATTTAAACGAAAATTTGCGCCTTGATCTTTGTTCTTGACGTAAATGACCCAAAATAATTTGGCACCGCATAAAGAATCGCCAAACGAAAAGAGACGACAAAAAGTCGACCAAAAATTGAAACACGAATTGTCATCATGCCACTCGTCATTGAGGCTATTATGCTCCAAAGAAGAGCAGCCGGGATATGTCACGGATGCAACATCCACTTCTCCTGCTTACTCTCCTAAGCTGTTTAGCAGCTTTATTGATGGAAAAAGTAAAGCCCGTTAATGGTATTAAAGTATGTTCGTAAAGCGTTTTCCGGTTTTTGGAAGGGCAACTAGTTTGACCGCAGTTCTCTGCACCCGACCTGAAGCATCAACATAATCGTCTAGTGCTAAACGCTCCCGGACAGTAGATTGACAAGTCCAAAGCTTTCTTTAATAAGCCAAGGTTAACCTTCGCTTTCCCGCCTTTTCAATCTTGCTGAGATAATTAAGAAAAGACAGCGCAAACTGAGCCATCAGCTGTACTGGGCTGTTTGCGATGAATTGTCAAAATACAACCAGCTGATTGAAATGGGCTGAAATGGCGAAGTATGGCGAACCATAACTTGGTGAACCCATTTCTAGGTGAAGCTCGTCACTATAAACTGAATCATTTTAAGAAATTATTTCACAAATATGAAACTACTTTTTTTAAACGACAATTTATTTACACAATTTGTTTAATACCACAAGAACGAATAAAGAGTTTTCTTCATTTAGTATATGAAACTGAAGTCACACAACGAGAAAGCGTCTTATACCTTAAATATGAGATCAATTTTTTCGGTCGTATGATTTCGATCCTCTTCAATGCTGTTGAAAAACTGTATAAATTTTTTAAGGCGAACCTTCTTTTCATAGCTTTACATTTAAACAAATAGGATTCATGTGAAGAAGTCCGGTTCGACGATTAAATTTAACATGCCTCTCTCGTGCGAACCAATATGGAGGGCAGATGTCAACATGGAGGCCATGGCACAAAGATACAGAAGTACAATTTGTCAAATCAACACCAAGAGATACGTCCAAGTAAATCAAACTCTAATTTCAAAAAGGTGTGGAAAACATTTTACCTGGGAAGGTTTTTTTCGTCATTTTAAATCCGTGTTGACTGACTCGTGTCCACAAACGGATGAGCCTCTTATGTTCGATATTGGCTGAGTTTTCATTCACGGCAAAGTCTTGTCTTATCTTCCTACCGAGTCAAGAGTATTTTCACTGTATTGCACCGAGAAACCACATCTTAAAAGTCAAACGAAGCTGATCGAACGTGTGTAGTACAAGAAGGCTCGTTTGAGAGCAAACTTCCCTTTCAGCTTAAAAGTTTGTACAAATATCACTATGGGAAGAAAAGGACTGTCTGAGAAAACTTGCTTCATCATCACCATTCGAGATGGATTTCGTAAGTCTTCTCTACTAAAAGCACTTAAACATTTTCGATGGCTCCTGGCTGCTTTTCATAAAACACAAGTGGTCTATATTTGGGCGCGAGAAAAATCCCTACCTCGAATGAAATCTCCTCACTTCACAGCTCGCAAAAAGCCGAAGTGTAATCCTAAACCGAACCACTGTTTGAGGTTCATTGAAAGCATATGTCGTTCACAACGGTAGTCGTCAGAAGTATCGAGAGGTCGATTTCGAAATAAACTGCAGACGTTAAGATCAAAACCCAGGCTGATAAAGTTAACGAAAAGACCCAGCTGGTTCTGACGAGAACCGAACAAGTGATGAAGTGAAGGTGAGGATAGTTTCATTGGTACATTTTGTTACGCTAGGGGTTCTATAACCGCTTTACTCTCACCCGCCATTATGCAAGGTTATGTTAGGGTCACGTTAAAAGAAAAAAAAATGTGTTAAAAAAATCTTAAATGAGGAGCTGTATTAGGACTTTGTGCCTAAAGAATAAAACCAGTTCAGACAAGTTTTAAAAACAAAGCGTCCAAACAAAGAGGTGAAAAGCCCCGAAAAGTGCAAACGCATTGTTTGCGAAATCGTGTGAACGCTAGTCGCTTTTCATCACCGAAGCTCGTTTGATGTTTGTGTTTAAACACAGGCAAGCAAGCAGGCGGAACAACCAGACTCAGCGCTACAAAACACTTCCTTCCTCACTGTTCAAACGTGATCCTACGAGCGGTCTGCTATGACCGGTGAGCCGATAGGGCAACAGTTGAAGATCATTGTTTGTATCAAATAGCCCGCGTCTCTTGTTCTCAAAAACGATTTTATTGTTTAGTGTCGATTTTGAAACTGTTAAGATTTCTTTAACAGTTAATTTAACGAAAGCTCTCTTTACAATACTAGCCTCTTCTTTTGGAAGTTCCTGTTTTATCTCTTGGCTTTCAGTTTAAATCAATTCGTCTCTCTCTTCATTTAATCTTCCGGTCACCCACTAAAACATGGCGTCTCTACTCTCCTCTCACTCCTCGTAAAATTTCCTTCCGTCGAATAAACTGAACATGTATCGTGCAGATATGTTTGAACACCGTTAAAGCATCAATAGTACCCACTTTTACCAATATAGTTGTAATATAAGTCCTGATCTACTTCCACGATGGGAAACATTGAATCGTAGAGACTAACCTACTGTCTTCATGCAGCTTCAGCGCTTGTTAATGCCCTTCAAATAACGTATAGTTCCTACAAGCTGGATGGCAAAGAAACCTTCGTTCGCACGTATGCTATAGCGACGTGAAGCGCTTTTGATTGATGCCATAGTTAATCCTAAAATACCAGAAATAACCAATTTGCCTAACCGCCGGTTCGCCAGAATGTTATGAGGCGTCCTAATGGACACGACATAGTTGTCATACCTTTGTTGTGAAATTGAAGTATGGTTTTATTTTGCGACAACTCAAGGCTGTTAGCTTTTTCACGGTCTGTCTTCACAGACAGCGAACTCCAAAGATGTATAAATAAATCAGGTGGCAGTTTTAATGCCTATTAAAGGGGCAAAGGTTTTTTAATCCGATAACACAAACACACTGTTTTCCCCCCACACGGAGGTAAAGAAAAGCATAAGTGAAAGAAATAAACATCGGCATGACACCCCAACACTTAGGCCGCGCTTGTAATGACAGATTTCATTGTGAACTCTGGAGAGCAATCCTAATTTCATGCATGACATACAAACTTTAAGCGGTCCTTTCAAAGCAATCGGAGTGTAGACGTTGCCTTGTCACCAACCGATCTCGAGGTTGTTGGATGGCTTTCCCGAGCGGCTTGGCCTTTATTGACCGTCGAGAAAATATCTTCTAAACCAAACTACATATTCAAATGATGATAACAGGACTTCGAACCTTGAACTGGCTCTTAGAGAAGAGGCTAGGTTATTTTTTTATTATTATTTTACAAGTATCCGTTTGAAATTTCGAGTTCTTACGAATTTTTTTTCATCAAAACAAACCTGGTGGGTCAACTATTGAGAGCTGATAGCTGAAAGGACCCTTGAAGCCGAAGTTTAAATTAGTGGCGAGCAGCAAAAATGCAAAACGTTTATCCATGCGTGACCAGACGACTTCAAGGCATCATATCAGACTTTGTGTTATTGTGTATTATAAAGTGTCAAAACTTTCGCTGTTTTCAAGCCTCGCTTGTCACATACATCAACCTTTCGCGATTTTAATAGTCGAGCAGTTATCACCCTGTCGAACGCTCTCATTCGCTGTCTTTCATTCCATGTGAAAACGAAACAAGATGTCGATAGAATAACAAAAGACAAGCCATCAGATTTGATCGGCGAAAACTATCGCGTTAAATATCAGGGGTCTGTGGTGCTGAGTAGATAAACTATTTTGATGGAAATTTTTTCGGGAAAGGAATGTCACTTGCGGTTTTGCTCTGTTGATTAATAAATGCCTTTGTTGGAGTCAAGCTAAATTATTCACGTTTCTACTTTGACTACTTTGTTGGGATGCGTTAGTTTCTTGATCTACGTATTTTCATTTGACGTTATTTGAAATTCTTTCCTAAAGTAAAAGCTTAATGATTTAAAAATGATTTTCATGCGGCTAATCATTGTCATGCGACTGGGTAGATAAGTACGAGGATCTAATTAGCAGATGTCAGCTTGGAGGATGAAGCTTTTCGCCAGAACGTCACTTGCTTGACTGCATGTTGAAAAGTGCGACAACTGGATTGACAAACATAGCTTCGTTACATTTAGTTAGCTCAGACTAAAGCGTACACATTCCGCGCGCACCGTGAACGAAAAGAGTTCGTGCCGAGCGACATCGAAAACTGATTATGTTACACTGCACTTTGTTTATTGTGCACATGAAACCTGAGGTGGCGGCCCAAACAACTCAACTTAAGCTGTGCCAACACGCTCTGAAATTTCTTAAGGTTTGGGAGTCTCTTTGGAACTTAAAACTGCTGAAAAGTTACTCCACGTGGGATTAATTTGATAATGATAAAAAAATTATGGCTACAAATTTGTAATAACTCTGTCTTTTGATAGGAATGTTTGTGTCATCTGCCCGGGGTGCCACAATGTTAACTTTTTTTGTTCTCCTTGTAATTTTGTTTCGTTATAAATTGGCGCCTTTGAAGGAACGCGTGATCCCTATATTTGATTTTTCTGAAAGCCTCTCTTAAGAATTTCCTAATTTTATTAACAAGCCCTCGCGGAAATTTTCTCTTGCAAAGAGGGAGCAAATAACAGTGTCCAATTTCAGTTGCCAATTATAAGTTCAGGTCTTGAATTCACCTCTCTTCGCCCGCCGCATCACGTACTTAATTTGCATGAGCAAATCAGAGATCTTTAGATTAAGCACAACCTGTACGTTTAGTCTACGACGCACGCCTTTCGTTATAAACGAGCTTTTGAAAAGTGCTGATGATAATAACTTGCAAAACAACAGGCAGACATGTACGGACAGGCGCGTAAACACTGCTTGGCATGCTGTTACTACTGTCAGCAAACACACGAACACGCTCGCCGCAAATTGATCAGGATTACGCTCGCGATCGGATTTTGAATAGCTTGCAACTTTAGCTCACTTTAATGACAATGAACTTCACAGCAAGCACTGACAAGTACACAGTATCTTGTGCGGTTTCAAGCATGTTCGCTTGGATATGTTGTTTTTAGCCGAATGTCGGTGTTCTCCGCCTTTCTGACAGCTTTTGACAAAAGGCGTCACGTTTCTTCGTTATCAAACAGACAAGGAAATTGATAGTGAAACACAATCCGTCAAAATTACTTTCAATTTACGACAAATTCAATAACGGCAACCAAAACAAAAATGAGCAGACAAGGCGCAATTTTTTGGATTTAATGACTCTAAATCCAAATTGACCTGCCTGTTTTTACATTTTCTTTGTTTCAGCTGTATTTGAGTTTTTAACGCGTTTATTAAAGTTCATTTTATGTTGTTATAGAAAGCCTTTCCCAGGCAGGAACACTACAAAGCCAATTAACAGCAGGTGTTAGAAAGCTGTCAATCAAAGTCGACAATGGGTTGTTTTACATACTTCCCAACGCATCGAGACATTTGAAAATTGTTTTGTGTTCTAATTAAACGGGGGTGTGAAATTTGAAACATGCATGCTCGGAAACCATGCCTATCGCAAGCCCAAAACGTGTTTTTAATAAACTGCCATTCATTCGGGGCTTTGGTTACACGTTAGAAATTGCACTCGATTACTTTGTTGTAAGCTTTTGAAAAGGATGACACGCCCCAGATCCTGCGTAAAGAACCACGATGGCTTAGACAATGGAGATTGAAATGTTTAGACATATTATTTGGCTTGGCGGATGAGATGTGTCCTGATTGGTCGGTCAAGCTAATTGGTTCCACCAGGTATTATTGAAAAGTGGCTGGTTTTATGAAAATACCCAGGAGAATTGACTAATGGCTTTGCCTCCGTTCCAAAGTACTTTGCGTTGTTCTATTTTAAGGGAAAAAGCTTATTAAGGTTTGAGATGCCCTGTCAAGTCAAATACTAAGCTAAGTCCTTCCTGAATAAATTGACTTTTTCTAAACCTTCCTGTAAGAGAGAATTATTTTTCTTACATGCCCGGTGATCCTGATCAACATTTGAACTCTCAATCACTCGTTACGTGACAAGGGCCCATGGAGATTTTGAAAGGTGATTGACAGACTTGTGGCCAAAAGCCACGAGACAGGCTTGACAATTCGTTACTAGTTGTGTTGACGGCCGTACACATCTTTTCCTTACATACAGTTGACGGGTTGTAAGTTTAGAAAGCTATCCAACTGTGTCAGTCCTAAACTGATTGTCAGAATTCGGGATTAAACATTTGCAGCAATTTTACGATAACAATCCTCCACAAAGCGGCTCGTCACCCTGGAGTTGAGTGAATAAGCATCGTATGGCACAACGGGTCAGTAACCGAGCGTTCCGTTTGCCCGTGATGCCGGCTTCTGGCGGTGTGTGTGCATCATTTTATGCTTGTTTAGCGCTGCTGTTACGCACTGTCTAGCAGGAGACGTAAGCAACAGCTGACATGATCGTTTAATTTTGCAGCCTTATGATGAAGTGGGCTCTTACGCGATGGACGTTGCAACCTCAATGTACGATCACAGTCGCTCAGCTCAGATGCAACACATGAACCACACGAGCGCTACCTCGCCGTACCATCACACGCCAGCCTCTGGAGGAGGAGTGTCGAATGCGATGAGCGCCGTTTCTGATATTCATAAGAGAGATAAGGAGTTAATATATGGGTATGTACGTTACGATCGCCTCTCAGCTCAGATTTGCATGTCATGCGACTGAAATGTATCACTCACGATCGACTGTATCTAAGAATCTCGGTGATCACTGACAACCGCGCAAACTACAAATAGGTAAAGTTACACATGACGGTCACAGAGCACACGTCTAAGCTATTTACAGCAAGACGTCCTGCAGGATCATGATCACAAGTCTTTTCATTTGCACCGCGGTAAATGAACGCTTATTAACTGAACTCTATTCATTAACATGAATGCTCTAATTCCAGGCATTCACTGTTCCCTCTTCTGGCACTCATCTTCGAGAAATGCGAACTGGCAACGTGTACTCCTCGGGAGCCCGGAGCTGTCGGTGGGGACGTGTGCTCGTCCGCTTCGTTCAACGAAGATATCCAGGTATTTTCGAAGCAGGTATGTTCACAGTTTCTAATCCAGTAGTTACAATTATCCCCCAGGCCTTTAGGGGACGGATATCCAGTGATATACTAGTCTGACGTGATCGTTCAAAACCGTTCTTGAAGTGCAACAGTTTTCATTCTCGAGTCACACACTAGGATGATCTAGCGAAATCTCATAATGGTTTCCGTTTGTTGTTGTGTTTTCAGTTCAGGAGTGACAAGACGATTTTCTCGTCCAACCACGAAGTCGATAGTTTGGTAAGTGTTGTTTTCGTTTGTTTTCAACAAACCGTAAGCTATCATTTCAAAGGTGGACGTGTTAAAATATTAATACGAACCCGGTTGATTGAATTTAAATAACACAAAATGTTGCCACATGCTTCGATGCCTTTATACGTTGATTTATACACGCACAGCAGTCATTTGGGGCTTTGTATCACCCCGGTGTCGCGAGCTGTAGCATGACGGAATCCTGCTTTTTCTCTGTTTTTTTTTTGCCAATTTTTGGGTTCTTTCTATTCTAGATGATTCAATCGATCCAAGTCCTGAGATTTCACCTCCTGGAATTAGAAAAGGTAAGAAAATATTTATTTAAGTTGATTCGCGGGTGTCATTTTCTAGTCAGCCGTGAGCAGTCACATAAAAGCTTGTTGAGCAAGCGGAAAGGTAAAGAGAATTTCTTTAGGCTCTGCGAGGCCCTCAGATATGTGTATATAAGCAAAAAGGCTCCAGACATTTTTCAGACGAGAATTTGCATAATGCATATATTACGCTTATCTTTAGTTAGAAATTTAATCTCGTGTTGTCATTTGCTTTTATTCGATGGATTTCAAAGGTATTTCTTCGAGCTAACACTACAGTCGAGTTTAAATTAGGGGAAGTCGTTCCTGTTGTTAAAACAAAATCTATATAATCCAATTCAGATCTTGTGTTCTTCCTTTAGGTGCACGAGCTGTGTGACAACTTCTGTAAGCGCTACATTTCCTGCCTTAAGGGGAAAATGCCCATTGATCTTGTTATGGACGAGAAGGAAAATATCGGCAAAAGCAGAAGCGACAGCGATACTTTGGACATCGATTCACCGCCAGAAAGCGCCCTGCCACAGGTACTGTAATCTGATGTGTCATGTATTGCGACCGAACGCCACGCTATCGCCCCGTTTTCTTATGGTTGTTTTTTCATCTAGTAGATGGCCTTCGTGGAGGTGTAAATTTCTTTCACAACATCACATTATCATCTAAGTGGATGAATGGCTATTAATAAGTCGCGCGAGGATGATACCGCACGGTTACTGTACTGTCTTGGCAATCTCGCGATAGAAGTGAATTGCCTGCAGCGCGACCCAGGGCGAACGTCTCAGGACTTGATTGATGAACACTGACTGCAGTATTTACGTTGCGCCCCGCGGCGATGTTTTCTAAACTTTCATTGTCCAATAGGTTGAATGGGAAAGTAAAAACAAATTGTTGTGTGGTTACTGTATTTAAGACGGCTCGTACAACGAGCCGTCACAAGAAGTCACCAAAAGTCATCTAGTAAACCATCAATTGGACACTTGTGATGGTGTTATATTTTGTCAAGTTGAGAGAAGTTTTTATTGAGCCTAGACAGCTCTTTTGGCGGATTGACGTGTTGAAAAAAGGGTTCTTTCGTGTCCCAAACACTGGGCATTTATCTAAGATCAATTTCACACCTCTACGTTTTCAACCTGACAAAATCACTAACAATTGAATGGTTACCTGTTTTCACCTTAGACAGGTAAAACAACCGCGCTCTTAGACAGAGTCCGGGAGAAAACAACGATATGGCGGATTAACTTGTAAAATTATTAGCGCGGCGGGCCTATTTTCTTGTAGATGGGATTTTCGTCAATTACCTCTTCACAATCACTAGTGACAAAAACTGTGTTAGGTGTCGAAACTTTTACACCTCTCGCTTTGCTTTTCTTATTCACTTAGTGTCAACTATATGAAAGGATTTAAATTGTTTCTTCGCGCTTCGAGAGATAACACAAGCAATTCACGCGATCGATCGCTCATCTTTGCGACTCTTTCCTTCGCTCATCACAGGCATCAAACTCCCAGAGCTGGCAACCCGGTCAAGGAGATGAGGCCACCGGTTCAGGCTCCAATTCTCAATCATCGTCCCGACCACCGTCCAACTCTGGGGTCGATGGACCTACAACTCCGGAAGGTGAGGAAATGACTAAAGCTTTTATTAAAAGCGACATTTCTATCACTTCTTTATTAAATTGTTTCCGTATTCGATGTCTTTTTAATATTGTCTTCAGTAATACATCACTAAAACGAGAATTTATCGGGGGTTACTGTTTTATCGCGCTTTTATTATGCTAAACGAGTAGCTCTTGGCCATTGTTGTAATCCACGTTGGCAATTATATAAAGAGTGGGATTGAACAGTGAAATTATTGGTTCAGCCCTACGTCTATTCTTGTGGGCTTTTATTGAGTTGAAAGCTTTATGTCTCTGTTGACACAGCTGCATAAAGGCTTTCTTTCTGTTGGTAATTAAAAAGAATATCACTTTACGCGTTTTACGACGCGAAAGGATAAGGCATATGCAAATTCTGCTGCTTCTTCCTCATATGCATAAGTTTATAGTCATTATGTGTCGTTTGCTGGAACAACCAAAACACCCTGTGTGTGAGACTTTGTTACGAACGCTTTTGTGATTTTTTTTGTCTGCAATGATAAACAGACCATGATCGATAAAGAGGTTCGAAATGAGCCCTAAAAAGTTCACGGATAGCTTATCGCGTGCTTCTCATTCGGTGAACGCCTTCTTTTGATTGCGAGGTGACAAGAATATTTTCTAGTACAAACATCACTAATTGTCAAAGAAAAGTTACAATTAAGGTGAAGGGAACGGCGCAAATTTTTTTCCTTTCCAACACTAGTTCGCTTTGTGTATTCAAACAAAGGGAAAGAAAAGAATTTGTAGGAATTATTTTGACAATGAAGAGACGATAAAATTAACAGCTAGTAACAGATGTGCCATTTTCGTTTACAAAGTGTCAAACATGAAGCTTTCTAAAAGATGAAAACTGAAGCAATCATTTCTAATGGACAAAATAATATTTATAAAATAGTATTCGCCTGTCAAAAAGGAAGACTCTTTGTGAAGTTCGGCTGCGTTCTAATCAGTAATTTTTCTCCTAGGAATAGATTCAAATGTTAATTAACCGCAGGACCTTGCCAGTTATTCGAGCAATTTTGACAAGAGCTTCTTGTCTTTATGCGACGTAAGCTTTCACTGTCAAGATTTCATATAGCTCACTTAAGTTGGAAAATGTGTGTATTTTAAAAATATTGAAGCCGATAATAGCTTGCCTTTCATTTAAGTGCATGTGTACCATCCCTTTCTGTCATTGTCTCAATTCTTGACAGTATTTCTTGATTCTTTGATAAATCTGACAAGATAGCCTCTTGCAATTTCCTCCAGTAATTTCCTGAAGTAGTGTCAACCAATAATTCATTATGCTTTTGTCGTCACTTATATCTACAATCTCCGGGGTTTAGTTTCGGGATTCTAGGAGTGAAAAACAAAGAAGAACAAGCTCTCGCAAATTAGTGCGCGCCACTTCTCGTTGAGACCTTCTCGCCTCCTCAATCGTTAACTTTTCAAAACTTTTGTTATCGTCAAGTGGTTTTGGAACTTCTAATTTCTATGTGCTCTCGAAGATGCCTCATGGAAAACAATTTCAAGAGCTTTATTGCTGTCACGAGCGAATACCAGGTGAAAGAAGAGTAACATGAATTAGTAAGACTAAGGGCTGTTGTAAGTATTTAAGTGAACCTGATGGCTTTTGTCAGCATCCAAGTACCAGGGGTGTCAAATTTCAAGGATCTATCTGTAGTAGATTCTCCTCATGGTGGTGAAATTCTAGTCTTTTATCTTGCCATGCCCCTTGAACAAATTAATTAAGCTCAAATAACGCAGACTTTAGGCTTCGCTAGCCATACTCTTTCTTATCAGCTTGTTGAAGGTAGTTTAAATCGTGCTCAAATTCCGCATCTTGGTTTGGGAGCTTTTAGAGATAGAAAACAAAGCCATAAAAGCGCGGTGATAGCGTCCGATTAACTTAATTGCTCCTTGTCAAAAAATTGAAAGCAAGACCTTTCCTCTAGAATCGACTGGACATTTTTTAAGGATTTTACCCTTACTTTGGTTATAAATTTCATCAACAAAGTCGAGATTCTCGATTGAAAAGTGCTTCGTGAAAGCGATCTTTGGTTAATCCTTAGTTTAGGTCGATGAATGTTTCTTCTCGAGTGACAAATGCACGCATGTACGCTAAGAGGGATTTAGTTTTTACTGCCTTTAATAATCCGGTAGGCTTAAGCGCCAACCTGATTGCTTCTCAGCATGCGTCTTGTGTCGCGCGGTGGACGCTCTCCCGTGTTATTTTTCTTATCCTGTCTTTAGCTCCATTCAATTTCCAACCAGATGTTTGCTTGTGTTTCGCCTCATTTTCATAAAGATGTCATTTTGAGAGAAAGAAAATTTGACTTGGAGTATTTATCATTCTTTCGTGATGTTTACTTAATCCAAGACACTGAGCTAACATTTCCTCCTTTTTCCACCCACTATTTACATTGCCGCTTCTTAAGAGGCATAATGTGGCAGGCGATGCTGCGAAAAAAGTGACTGGGGTAAAGCGGTGAGACTCGACTGCGGGGTGGGGCGTTCTGAGAACCAAAACACTCTCACCCTCGTTAACTGCAGGAAAATCGTTCCACCCTCTCTATTGTTTTCTCCAGAAGTTTAAGTCAACAAAGCATATCACAAGTCTCTTATCGCAGTCATCCTTTCGATGGGAAGTTGGAGTGTTTTCACTAATATGTATTTGAAGGAAATGGGTTGTCTTGTCTTGAATGACACCAATAACGCTATTTCGAAAAGTTCTGGGAATATGTCAAGTAGGTCTTTGTGATTTTTGACAGGAAACTAGAGTAGCAGGTGTTGCTGTAAGCCTCTTCTCTTTGGCAGAAGCCAGAGAGTGTTAACCTTCTAGCCTCCACAAGAAAATTAGGCTGTCACAACTGCCTTAATCCTTCTTGTATGCAAAACTAGCTGTCCGTGCTATTTAACTCATTCAAGTGAATGAGGGGATAAAAATTGCAAATGTGATCGTCTTAACAACGTGTCGTATTCATCACTGTCTATTTCAATATTCTCTCAGTGCTACGTGTAACAGAATAAGGTCTTTGAAGTGGCTCTCGGTAACGACAGTATTTTCTAAAGAAAACATGGCCTGCCTCTTCATTTCAGACCCTTCGTTAAACACGTCTGTTGGCTCGGAAGATGGAAACGGTGACAATACGGACGACGAACAATCGAAGAAAAGCCAGAAGAAAAGAGGAATATTTCCCAAAGCAGCAACTAACATAATGAAGGCCTGGCTTTTTCAACATTTAACGGTAAGATATTTTGTGTCTTTAAGGGTTAGTTCGGATTTATTGGTGAACAAATTCAAATGAAAACTAAATTGCCAGTGTTTCCAGTTTGTGTCAAGACTATACAGGGTTGTTTGTTGCTTTGAACCAGAACAAAACAGGTCGCCTGTTTGATCCTTCTTCACGCTTAGTGTAAGCTCGGTTTCTTCTCCGTTACACATATATAAAAACGTTTTAATTCCTATTCTTCTTTTGTAGCCTCAAGGGATAACTGAACCGTAATAGGCAAATTTTTAGTAAGCTCCTTGAACCGTGTGGGTGTTTGATTCTTGAGAGCAGAGGAACTCATAAGAAACTGGTGGGAACATTGATCTCTTTGGCACCAGTTTGTGCCTCCTTGCGTTTTATAACCTGTCTCACGCAAAGTAACTGCCTGAGCACCGTGAATAAAAGGTCATAAATTTATTTTTTCCGTTTCTCGTTTACGATGTTTGATCCTTCTTCAAGAAATAGAGACAAACCTCTCTAAGGGATTCATTTCCCTGCGTTATTAAAACCGACACTTTCTTTTGCTACATATTCCGACCAAATCTTTTTGTCTTCCATCTCAATTGTTTTAGTAAATCATGGAATAAACGAGTTTTAATAACTTTCACTTTTAGCATCCATACCCATCCGAGGAACAGAAGCGATCCTTGGCTCAGGAAACCGGACTTACTATACTACAAGTTAACAACTGGTGAGTCGTTGATCTTTCATCCACCAAAATATCATAAATGCCAGCTATTGTTCTCTCATAGCTCGAAACTCTTTTATTAAGGGCACAGAAATAGATAAACACCGAAAAAAAAAATTATCATTGCTGCTTTAACATTAATTTCCCTGTGTCATTAGTTGACTTCCTCTTGTTAGCTGATGCCGGAAAGTTTTGCCAAGACGTTTGTTGATTTCTTGCGACATTTTTGTAACAGGATGTTACAACTGCTTCGTATATTTGGCAGGTTCATCAACGCGAGGAGACGTATTGTTCAACCGATGATAGATGCCTCAAACAGAGCAGGAAAGTCACCGGTTGTCACTGTGTTTAAGTCAAGACGACGGAAGAACTCTCTCGGTCAAGGTCTTCCTTCACCGGGACCGAGATTCGGTCCTCCAGGAGCACCCCCAGGATATTACCCAGATCAGCATCACCCACCTCCTCATCCCAACTACCCGCACATGGACGGTGGAGTTCCACAGCCTCCGCACTTTGGACCAAGAGGATATATCCCAACAGGCGATCCCTCAGTTAGTGGAGTGGGTACAATACCCCCTATGTCAGCTATGACCGGAGGACCGCATTCTATGCACGCACAAATGCCCGCACACGCCTACAGATCGCCAATGCCTCCAACTTCGGTTCATCAGGCGCAACCCATGTACATCCCCGGTCACCCCCATGCTATGATGATGCCCCCACCGGGGCACCCGCACGCTCATCCACATCATCCTCACCCTGGACACCCTGGCCATCCGGGACTACCTTCCACACAAACTTCACCCACTTTAATTTCGTCAGAAAATGTGTTGACAATGTCACAGCCCGTCATGGACATGCACTCGAGTTAAAAGAAATATGAACAGAGTTAACAGATCCTTCATTAGCTTGTTATGTTTCGCGTTGAACGTCAATACTACGCTTAGTCAAGTATTTTTAGACATTCGGAAAGCAAAAAGAATAGAATTATTGATTATATTCCCGCAAAGTTTGTAAAACTTTCGGTTTATGAAGATTTTATAGGAAAAATTCAATGAATAGATATGTGTCGTTATAGAGATCTATTAAACGTGCTTCCCTGTCGTGTGATGATTGCTGCCTATGCTCTTCCTTTCAAAAAGGAGATTTCAGAAAATTTTAAAAAATGAAGACACTTTTTGTATGATTTGAAAGCAGTTTCTCCAAGAAAGGTGTTAATGTTGATATGATGTACCATATTTCAGTAATAACGACAGTTTCTTAGTATTTTGTTTATATGTGATGCTATTTTGTAAATGCAAATAGATAGACTTTTAAAATTAATCCAGATATATATATACATATATATATATGATCATGATTGAAAATTATGTATTTGTTAATGAGAATTGAAAGAAGACACGAATATAAATGCTCGCTCAATGCTTCGCGAGACTTTGTTCTGTACTGAGTTTTCAGTGGTCTCTTGGTTTTTACAGTTAGTACCTTGGTGTTCCCTTCATTCTGCTTTGAAAAAAGCCACGGTTCCCAGAAGTACTAAAGATATGAGTCCTATGAAAACAAACCGCCTCCTTTGTGGTTTAATTCTGCTTGCAATCAAAAGTTTTTCTTTTTTGAACGAATCCCACAAACCAACCCACCGAGGGACAAACGCTCAGAACAACGAAAAGGAAGGATTCATCTCCCTCTTTGAAACGAAAGCAATATTTTTCGCCATGGAGGCATCTTTAATTACTTAGCGATTCCCGAGCAAATTGTCTTCCAACATTAAAGTCTGCTTTGGATGAAACGTGTCACTTCTCCTTTGGAAATGTACATATTATTTAAAGTTCCACAACAGCGTAATTATGGTGTTTAGTGCGGCAATTAACGTCTGCCAAACCGTTCTGGAAAATTTCCAGCGGTTGACGGTTGCTTTGCTGCAGTGTCTTTAATTAAGACCCCTTGTGCAAGTATACTTAATTCGAGAAGTTTGTATCTGGAAAATAACTTTACACGTTCCACGATTTCTGTGAAAATAAAATACTGTCGCTTTGTTTCTTAAAGTTTAAAAACATTGTTTTAAGAATGCCGTAAACGGCATCGTAAACACCCAGTGGGAAGGTATGAAGATTTGTGTTTTGAAAAAGAAAACAATTGCACCTGCAGTGAACCACGACTCCCCAGTTAGAGCTCTGAGAAAATTTACACGTGAAGAGGGAAGAGGAATTGAATTCAGTCACAGATCTTTTCCTTAAGTGGTATTCTGTGACAGAACCCCAAGTGGCATGCTTATTAAAAGCAAGCAAACAAGACAGAGAGGTTTTTCAATATATGTTTTGGAATCATTAAAAACAACTTTGTGACAGCCTCTTGAAGAACACGCCTGTTTGTTCCATAATACTTGAGGCTTGCCACAATTCGACAGTAAATTTGGTTTCCGTACTTTCATGCAAAGAAAGATTCATGAATAATTGCACCTGGGTAGGACAGCAATCATGTCCTTTATCACACCTAAAAGCCTAAACTATAATGAGCTCCTAGGGAGAAATAATCCCGCCACTAGAAGGATGATTTCTGCAAGAGTTGAGGGCGGTGTTTTTTGCAGTAGCCCACAAGCTGTTCAGGTGGGTCACCAGTATTCTAACCTGCCTCCTTTCGATTGTTTCTCTTATGAAACGAACACCTTTTAATACTGCTAAATTAAGAACAAAGACAAAGACAAAAGAAGAAAAATTGCTTTGTTGACAAGCCGCGAGTGTATTGACACCTCTGTCAAAATCGACACTCTTGCAGTTATTAAAATTCGGTAACATCACGTAACAAAGGGTAGAGAAGGAAAACTGAATGAGATGTAAGAATCTGTTGGACGTTTAAGAAAAAGAGAAGAAAAAAAACTGAAATAGCTTTACAAAAACTGTAAGATTTTTTTTTCTTGGCCTTTGAACTTAAGTTCCATACAGATTTTTTCAGAGGTCTGTATATCCGTTGCTAAATACACTTGCGTTTGAACTTAGATATTACATGCTAATTAATAGCTATCTCGAAAAAAAATGTCGATGACAATTCTGGCAAAAACAAACTATGTTTGCAAATGTCTGACTGTGAAAAATAAATCTTACACTTATGGCCAACTAATAACCAAGTTTATTCGTCACAAGCAAGACAATGGCACAGACGGTGAAATTCTTAGCTATAGTGGATGTACACTGCGGCAACAACAGATAAAAGCTATAGAAGATATTGGGTGTAATCATTAACCTCTCCACTAAGACCTAAGAAGAAAAATGGGAAGGACGAGGTTTGATAAGGAAATATGAACGAACCTCTTATTGTCTTCTTCTTCTTCTTCCAAAGTTAGTTTGATTTCTATTTCCGGAAAAATCTGAAAGATCGGTCTCTAACTAAAAGACTGCTTTTAAGGGAGAGCGGCGAACAAGAAATTTAAAGCAAACACCTATCTCTTTTTCGAAAATAAGGTAATTCGAAATGATGGGACGATCGCCTCTTCTCTCTGATTTCTACCACAGCTCTTGAAAGAAAATTGGAAGAAAATGTTGAGGCTTGATAAAGAAATTAAGAACGATCTTGCTATTGCCTTCTTCTTCGTTCAGAAAATTTGACTGATCACTGTTAAAGAGACTGCTTTTAAAAGTAAGCGGCGAACTCAGACTTTAAAGCAATCATTAATCCCTTTGTTCAAAAAGGGCATTCAAAATGATAAAGCTGATTATCTTTCTTCTCCACTTTCAACCACTCGTCTTGACGAGGAATCGTATCAAATCGTCAATAGTCGTAGCAATACCATGCAAAAATATTTCCGTGCTATGGTACTTTAACTTCAGGAAATATAGGTGGAGAGAGGTACTGGCAAACATTAAGAAATCGTTATAGTTTTACCTAATATATGAAAGGCGAACTTAAATTCCACTCCTCCAAATTATTTCACTTCCAGAAGTGATCATCATGGAGAAAACTATATTTCCGAATCTTGGGCTGCACGTTACTTAGCTTTTAACACTAAATACTTTACAGAATCCCGACATACAATCATTACGTCTGTTATTTTGAATTACTTAAGGCATGAGAAGTGCAAAAGGTTTTCTAATAATAGATATACGAACTCGACGTCTTTGGTTTCTGACAAAATATCATATGATGCTTTTACTGAAGCGTTTTTCATCTCCCAACTGCTTCAGAGCCATCAGGGAACTAAAGTAGTTTCAAAGAACAAAATGTAAGTAATAGCACAAATTTTTATTAATATCAACGCACTTATCTACAGCACTAATAAATCTGGTTTCGCCAAAGTTATCCGCACGTACCTCTTTAGAGAAAATATGAAACCTTGTCATTTTGAGAGGGCATCGACACTTTGGATTTTCAGGAACATTATATGTTAAATATGATAAAGTTAAACTTCATGGAGCTCCTGAAGTTTTTGTATCACATCATAATTAAACTCATTCGTTTAAGACAATGAACGGCCTCCTACATGGTACCTCGTGCGCTGAAATCGAGAAGCTCAGTACAAAAATTGTAACCGGTATCGCGATATCACACCTGTTCAGCCGATATTTGTGAGTCTGATGGCATGTGGGCAAATATTATTCCTCAGAAACGAGTACCCTAATCACCACCACCTTTTACAATACTTTTCTTTCTATATTTGTAATGTTAAGTTTGCTTCTTCTTAATCTATTGCCTGGTAAGATTTGAGTAGTTTGCATTTGGGCACATATTCCACGAAAAACCTCTGGATATCACGACATCTGTTCCTCCCACGTCCTTCAAGTAGTAAACAATGTTCTATACTAAATCCCTCGTTCAATAGTGTTACATCCTTTTATGACAAACTTTCAGCAAATTTTCAATCCCTATAGAGCAAAACAGAATACATGAAAGAAGGGTTTTTCAATAGGTAATATAAATTCGTGAGGTTGGTTGAGCTTTGTCTAATGATAATTGTCGGGAATAAAATAGCTGCACGAAGCTGGTACCATTTGCAAGTCCTTTCTCTCTTGAATGAGTTTTTTTTTATTCACCTTATTGTTTTCTAAAGATTTTTTAACTTTATGTTGCACGTGGAATCACTGAACTGCACGCAACAAGCCATAAAAGATGTAAATCCTCTTTTGTTCACCATAAAATTAAGGATTCCCATTTCCTCTTCTACATCTGATAAGTACCCTGAAAATGGCAAATTACCGACCTCGTAACCACAAATCCGTCAACGGGTTATTCTATCCTGGTGTTCTTCAACGCAGAACTTACTGACAGCGTCCAATGGCTACCATCTTGGAGGGCAGAAAGAATGAAACTCAAAATGTAAACTTATCAAGAAATCATAGCTCTATATTCTAGGAAACGAAGCAACAGGAGATTTTTGTTTTGGCTTTCATCGGTCACGACACAGAGTTTGCAAGATTTTCACTATAACACCATTCAGGAATTTTTAAAATGAATTGCCTCTTGTTTTATAAAATTGTATTAGATGATTTTTTTAGCTGATAGTTCCTATTGTTTAAATAAGAGTAATGCATTGAAACAATTACATATTTAAGTACTTGGTTGAATACAGAGGTTTGTTAGCTCGGCTGAAGTTTGTCTTTCAGGTCTTCATGTTCTTAAAGGATATGGTTCGAGCTTCAGCCACACAGGCTTCGCGTTGTTAAACTTTTTATAATCTATTCTACATCTCATCCATTATTCCATTATTTTGGGTAGAGAAATTCACGGTCTATACAAGCATTCTTACCACAATCTTAGTGCACCCAGTCAACAGAGTATCGGAGCAATGGTGCGTACAGCATTTGAAGCCGAGAATATAGCTCTTCCTTTAAATCTGTTTCAGTCCATACAACATTGCAAGATATCTATGTTGACCAGCACACTATTTGCGCAATGGCTTTGGATAAAAAGCATTTGAAATTGTCTCTTGTGAATAACTTTTACTAATCTACGTTAAGATCCTCCAGTTGAATCCCCTAAAAGATACGTACTATTCCTGTTAAGCAATTTCGTACTATGTAGGAGATAAATTTCATATAGAATTCGAATCCACTGCTACTGATATCTAAATATAAATGGCGCATGCCAACATGAATAATAAAGGATTAATAACTTAATTGATTATAGTGAGTGAAACTGCTTTATCCTTGCTCCGTTTTAAATTGAATGGACTGATTCATTTAAAAAGGGTCAACTTTTTCAGTTCAGGAGACGTTAATCAATTTACAATAATTAAATTTCTTCTTTTTATTAAGGTAAGAAATTCTTCCAGAATGGCAACCAAACCACTTTCGAAAAAAAATACTAGGATGGTACCGTATACCTCGCCGAAAATTAACTTAACTTAACAACAATTATGGAACAAGTTTCAAAATAATTCCTCTAATTATATAACGTTAAGGCTATTCCAAACAAGAAATTCCATTCCATTCACCAGCTCGCGGAAAAACGAGCAACTATTATTGGCTCTAGCATTCTGTCGTGAATAACTTTGCAAAAACTCTCAAAAGTCTTACTTCTTAATTCTGGAGTGGCAGAAATGCTTTAGGCTAATAATCAAGGGCTTCTGTCTCCCTAAACAGGTGGGAGCTATTTTAATCAACAAGGTCGGTGACAAGAAGGAAAGCTCTTTTATTTTCTCATCCCACCTGCTGAAAGCTTAGTCTAAACATAGACATTGGGTTAACTTGTGCAGTCTCAAACTTAGCTACTTCCATTCATACAGGATAAGCTTTGTGCGAATTCACAGTTGGGGGATTTCGATATTTTACGATATATCAAAGTTTAGCGAAGTATGTGCAACGTATATGCATTTCATACTCTTATTTAATTTGAACCAAATTTCTAATATCAAAACTTCCTTACAGCAGGTTTGTTTGATTCCTCCCGTATTCAATGGTATGAAAGATACAATACTCCGCAGGAGAACACCTGTTAATTTTCCGCCCATTACATGAGGCACATGTATTTTTGATAGCACAATCCAGGTGGGGCGTGTCACCTAAATCAGGCAACTACAGGTAATGAAGAAAGTTTGGAATAATAACACAAATAAATTTTTGCAGTTTATCCAACCAAATAAAGTCGTGCTCTAAATAAACTGTTACGCCAAAGACAAATCCAATCCCCTTGAGGTTTACCACCGAGCCTTTGTTTAATTACCAAGACTATAAATCAATCTTCTTAGACATAATGTACAGTGTTACTGTAATATGGGCAAAGGTTGAGCAGCTGAAGACTCTCCTTTCACGGAAAGAGAAAGCAATAATCGCCATTGAATGTTCTTGCTAGATAAAAAATTAAGTCGATAACGTTCTGGTAGAATTCCACTGTGGATGATAACTGCACGCAACTTTATTATGTTATGAACGTCTTTCTTTACCTTATGTTGTCTTTCTACTAAATTTGTTTTGGAAAATCCAAGCTCCGGACTAAGAGCGACTTTTGTTGTAAATATATTTTAATTTTTGGAGATGAAATGACGCAAAATAGCTTAGCATGTGATTGGCAACTTTATCGTTTAATTTTGTGGAAAATTCTTGATTTTTTTATGTTCTTTTCAGTCACCTAAAGAATCAAATTAACTAATCATATATATATATATATATATATATATATATATATATATATATATATATATATATATTAAGGAGCCTCCTGATATCATGTATAATTATATTGATATCTTATATAAGTTTCATTGATATATTTTCCAGTAAGAGTAATTTGAATGATAGCAAGTGTATGACATTAAGATAAAATGAATGATGAGACAAAATCTTTCTTTCTTTCTGAGGCTCATTTTCAAAATGAGTTGTTTTATCGACGTGCATTTAAGCTGTTCGATAAAGAAAAAAACTCAAATGACTGTGGAAATACTGAAGATTGTTCGACTCCTAAGACAGAGTCTGGTTATTTATGTTTGAGCATCACTCTAAGCTTGGTATGAGGGAGTGGTTGGTCTTCGTAAGGTTAAGACTGTCGGGGAAGCGATTAAACATTTCAGAAAGCGGCAGAAGAACTGCTTTGACTTCGAGTATATTTTTTGTTCCCAGCCCCACGATCATGGCCTCTGAGCTAAAGCATGAGCAGGACCAATGCAAGCCAAAATTTAGCATGGAAGCTTTCTTCGCAAAAGACTCGCAAAGCGCAGATTGAACTTAGAGTGAGGCCGCGACTCTAAAGGATGGATGAGGTTGGGTTTGGCTTGCATGCATCGTGACTTGTACATGATACATTTCATCTTTGAAAGACTAAGTCGTTCAATCCAACTGTATAAAATGTTAAACACCAGTTGACATGTGAGAAATTTTAAGCCAATGATTACACCCCGATGTAACCTAATGAGGCTTATTGACATACTATTGATCGCCTATAGCTACACCCTCCCATCTTTGCCGACCAAAAGCCCTCTTTCAACCATTACGAAACGATTACGCTTCTATTAAGCCTGGTTGTTCTATATCTTCTAGTACTTCTCCCAGAGGCAGAGCTTTAATTCGCTCTTCTTGTTTGTAATTCTAATTACATTGAAGGCCTGGCTAGAACATGGAATTCTACGCAGTTTTTTGACCTCCCTTCTCTCAGATCAAAGTGAAAAGGGCGGAGCCCCAAAGTTTGGCGCGCCGCCCTCCACGTCGAGAGGTTCCGGTTCAATTCCTGACCGGGTTATTTTGTTGTGTTTTTGGAAAAGACACTTTACTCTGACAATGTCTCTCTCCACTCAGGAGTATAAATGGGTTTATTTTTTTCTCAGAGGGCACGGTGACGAATCCTACAATCTGATTGGTTCTTAGTGCGGTCCGGATTTTCCTATCTCTATCCACGGGCAAGATAACGCTTTCGTGAGTCGCCGAGTACATCTCTACCTTCGTTGCCATTTTTCCTAGATATATTTTATTTTGCTGGCCGGGCACACTGTTAAGCAAAGTATTCTTGGGCAAATCGTGTCGATTAAAAAACTTATTCATTCTCTCTTTTTTTTCTCCAATCACTCTGGTTGTCGGCAAAAAATTGTTTTCGAAATGAATTTTTGGTAACAAATGTGTCAATAGAGACCTTAAGCAGTCAGAACGGCAACGCCAAGGGAGACTTTGATTAAAAAATTAATTTCTGCCTTTAATTAGAATTTAAAAAATGGCTGCATGTGTTTACCGTCTCATACGGCGCCACACCTCAACTTCAGCATAAAGTTTAAGAGAAGCGTTGAGTTCCAAATGGATATTAAAATAATTTGCCGTCGCGGTTTCGGTTCGCAGACGACGAAAGTTGTGGCGATTTTACGTTGCTGTTTTGCGTAGAACGGCTAAGAAATGTACAAAGTTTTAAAACGCACGAGCTGAGCTATTGTTCTGCCAATTAGATCTTTTTTTCCATGTCCTCGTTGTTGACGCCGTCGTGGTTTGCTTAAGGTCTTATTATTAAATTAGTTGACACGCGTCCTGAAAAACCTTTTCTGATTAATTTTAATCCTTCACAAAAAGTACCTCAGAAAGTTAAAACTGTGAGGTATTGTTAGCAATTGAATTAGTTTGTGGAATTTTCATTCATTTAATATCTAAATTCTCTAAAACAATTTTTTCGTTGTAAACCGGAGAGCGAAGTTTTCAGTCCTATACTACAAATACGCTTTCGATAAGTCTGTGCTAGTTCGTTCAGTTTGGTAATTTGTACCGAAGATTGCACAACAAAGACTGAAGGAATTCAACTAAAAAACCGCATTACATTCCCCTTGGCTCTAGTTAAAGTGTCTCCCTTAACTTTAGTTTTTCGGTGTAAGAAAGACCAGATTTACACACGACATTGCCGCAAACAGACGAGCAAACTCCCACAACATCAAAACAAGCATTTGAACGTCATGTTACTTACAATTGCTTTTCCTTCCTGTTTACTGAATGAGCAGAGGTATTCTTCTCACATTAATCATCAGTGGAAGTGAATCATACTCTTTTTTTTAATGTTTTTGAAAAAAAAAAATCGTCGTGACAGTCATTGAACTTGAGCTCGTTCACCAGTGCCGTCGATTTCTTTTCAAAAGTGTGCATGCGCATTTTTTCTTACGAAGTCTGTAATTGTCAGGTGTCAAATTGTGACAGATACTTGTTAAAAAAATGTTTCAAAGTTTGTCTTGAAGCCTTTTAAACCACCTTTATCATTTCACAAACAGAAATATTTCGGTGACGCCTCTCTCTAATTTGCATTACCTCTGTTTTAACTACCATTCACTCGCCCAAGAAGTGTTCAGGTTAGGCAGGATCTTACCGTTCTAACAGCCCCAAATCATTCGAATTCTTTTGGAAGGCATTTCTTTAACTTTTAGAAAAAGATAATGCTGTTGTTCACCAGCCTAGGTCGGTCCGTATACTCACTCCGTCACTCAGGACAGAGGGCACAGTTTTTCTCGATATGTATCGTCCGGCTGGCGAATATCATACAAATCGGTGGATTGTTAGGGAACCCTGACGAATTACTCCCAGTCGCTTCTTGCTACAGAAATCGGGAAAAGGTCCGGTCTAATAAGCCATTTAGTGTGTCTTTTTGTGTTCGATGGTTGTTATTCTATTTGGGTTGATTCTAAGAAATATCAGACAATCACTTTCAGGCATAGCCTTTTTCCAATGAGCCATTGTTGCTTGGCTTCGTCAAATAACATCAAGGAATTCCGTGGGTTGCGTGGCCAGCTTACCTTTACATGGCAGATACCTGTCCCCTCTTCCCTGCTCTTAATGGGTGTCACTGTCACCAGAAACAGGACGCAACAGTCCATATCAAGGCATCCCTCACATGCACAAGTACCGACTATTGACTCTTGTCTGTGTGACTACCGTGTAATTAAAAAATGAAACAAGGCCGCACTAGGAATAGTTAAAAAAAACCACACAAATGAAATTAGGATATATTAGGATTCGTCACTCGCCATAATTCAGAACTGGCGTAAGGAAAACTCTTGAACAAAAGGTCTACTAGCTCCTAAGAATATTATTCGACCAACATTTGACGCGCAAAGAATTTAGATGACTTTAGACTGAGTTCTCTTATCGTCAGTCGACTCTAAATGGGGAAAGTCGATTATTAATGAACCTTGGAAGTAGAATTCTTTAACAGTGTTCTTTAAATCCATGATAATCAAACAAATACTTCGATTTGGTCATTTGTATTTTGAGCATTTTTCAATGACACGATGAAATCTGACATCTTCAAACAGAATAGAGGGTTTTCCAAAATCAATTGTACAGATAAACACCCTAAACAGACAAAACATTTCAAAAGGGATTTACACTTTGTCAGACAAGTAATTCATTCACACTTTCGCGCATTTGTTCACTGTCATTCATTTTCCCGCCGGAATTTACGGGTTTTTTTAACAGTACTATGATTGGCTGTTGTCTGTGTTCCCAACAAAAGAACAATTTTAATTGGTTGTTTGAAATTTGCCGTGTTGCTGTGGTAATAAGTCTTTTGAACTTAGGTTTGTGCCTTGGTGTTAAAATGTGATAACAAAAGAACTGGAATCTGATGTTGTTTTTCTTCTATCCTGGAGTGAAAGAATGAGACAACTCAGCTGAAGATATCGTCACCGTGGAAATGCTTTCGAGCCAGAGCTCGCGACCATATACTGTTGGAAGCTTCCGAATGAAGCTGGCGTTATTCGAGCAATTCATCGAAGAATTTACATATGTCGACGAAGAATTAAATCCAGAAGAACGACAACAGATCCTACAAGCTCGTTTGACGAACGGTTCGTACTAAATGATTTATTGCAGAAGCTCTTTTTTTTTTAATTGCACTGTTTTTTAGCGAAATCGGAATGCAGAAAGGTCAAATCCATGTCAAATTTCGAAGGTTTTTGAAACTTCGAAATTTGACACGGATTTTAAAAGCTTACAACGTGCAGTAATTAATTTGTGGTTGACGTGTTGTGGTTTTCTAGGCTACGAACCATTTTGCGAAGCAATTCGTAATCTTTTTGGCAACGACGTGAGTACTCAAGACTTGAAGGCCTTGTTCAGGAAGATAGCTTTGAATCCCGATGCTCAAGTTGATTGGAGTGAGGTGAGTTGAATAAACAACCTGGTAATATAAGTTAATACAAACCATATAGATTATCTGGCTAAACATGGCTTAAGAACAAGGAAATGACTCTTAGTGAAGCCATGTTTTATTGCCTGAGATACTCTGTACACCTGAATTATTTTGTTTTGAAAGGGAATGGCAGAGGAGAAAACTTTTAGATGGGAAATCAAATGGCACTATTTAGATCATAGTATTTAATAAATAAAATCCTACACACTATATGATTGGACAGACAACTGATGCCCAGCTGACCTCAAACTTGATAGGCGAGAGGTTTTGAGAGGTGTAAACAGCTTGCCAACCATAGACTTACCTCATAATTATGATCAAATGGTTGGCTAGATGTGTTCACATTAATTAACACAGCCCTCTTTATGCATGAAGTATAATCATTTGTTTCACGATTTCAGCACTTCCAATGCAATCCACATCGGTAGTGACTAATAAAGCAGTGATTTTCATGGTCACTCTTACAAGTATGTTCACTATGATGAATAGGTGCAATCTTATTTTAAAAAGTAGCCTGTTTTTCTTTTATATTTCTTTTTGCCAAGTTGGAGTCATGTAAGGGCATTGGGTTATAGAGAGCCAAAATCAATTTTTTGCCACCTTTTACCCAATGCCCCAGCATGTCTCCCAGCAGTCTTCACTCAAACTTTCCCCTCTTGGTTGAAAGGAAATGGGAAATACTGCTTTGACATTAGCATACTCAAAATATATACCAGAGCACCAGAGACAGGCATGGAATTATGTCTGCCTCTCTATAGTCATTTTTGTTGGGTAATTTAGGGGTTTTGATAAAAGCCAGTTATTGGTAGTCTCCTGTTGCCTGTAAGACCTCTCACTGCAGTCTCTTCAGCTTGTGAGCAGGCTCTTGTGTTGGGTTTGACCTTATGGCAGCTGGTTTAAGAAAGAGTTATTGAAACCCCTGGTAAGCAATTCAAACCAACTTCTTGTTTTGAAAGGCCCTTTTCAGTGGAACAGGGCCAGTGCGCATGTTACCTAGGGGCTGGGGTAGTCCATAGATATGTTTCTACAAATTAACGCTGTTTAATCCCACTCTAGATTGAGGAGATTAATGGGTGACAAGCAATAAGCTACTGCTGATTGCTTTCTTTATTGCTATCTTTTATTGGTTTGGACCCATCAACCCTTTAACTCCCATGCTTGACCAAGACATAATTTCTCCTTACAACATCATTAAAATGTCAAGCTGACAAGCGATGAGAATAAAGAAAAGGAATTTTCATTTGATCCAATTGCAAATTCTTTAAACTTGCCTCATAAGAATTGTATCACAGACAGTGAGGAGAATTACTAATGAGATCTTGGGAGTGAAAATGTTGATGAATAGGATTACCATATTTCCTTGAATAGGTACTCAGGTGCTTATGTAAAATTTTGGCTGAAAGGAGGGGCACTGATAAAGATACTAATAACCAGTACTGTTTTGCTGTAGTTGAAGCTTAAAAAGTTATAAATTAAGTGGCACTGATAGAAACATGTCTTCTCTGTATTGGTACTATTTAAAAAAGCAAGGGAGGAGGGGGGTGAACTATTTAAGAGAGTGAGGGAGGAGAGGGGTGAGTGGTTATTTGAGAGGGGTGTTTGTTTGAAAGTATGACCTGGGGGGTGGGTGCTTATTCAGAGCATGGCCACTTATTCCTCAAGGAAATAAAGTAAATCCTATAAATTTTAATGTGGAGATGTTTTACTTTCCTTTCCAGCATCCCATTCTATCATTTCTTTTACTAATGTTCTACGTTGCAAAACTTTTTCTACTTAGCTGTTTGGCATTGGTGGTGCAACGGATGAAGTACCTGACTTGTTATTAAATGAAGACACTTCATCAGTCATAACCACCAGCAAGAGACGATCTGTAGGAGAGGCAGGAGGTATGAACATGCACAATCACACATAATCTCTTCTGTAAGGACCAAATGTTTCTTGAAAGCAGTTTGATGATAAAGTGCTTCAAAAGAGCATAATTCAACAGAAATTGATGCATGCTAGGGTTTCAACAACCTACATGTATTCTGTGACAAGTTGCTGAGATGGTAATGGCCAACTGTGGCTAGAAGAGGCTGTAAGGTGAAACACAAAACACGAGAGCTTGCTCACAAGTTAAACAGAGGGCAATAAGAGCAGATAGACTGCCAGTAAATAGCTTTTAATGAAACTCCTGTGAATGGACTTTTATTATTTGTTCCTTGGCTTTTGTACTCTATATCAGGTAAAATTTATTTAATTCAATGGCATAAATGCCAAACATTTTTCAACTTTCATCTGAATTTATGAAGAATTAGAGGAAAAGGGAGGAAAATCAGCTAAGAGCTCTTTTTCTTATCTCTCACTATTGTCATAAATATTATACTCAATGAAACTTATTCAATTTACATAAATTTTGTGCAGGTCTATCTGCTAATACTGTTACAAGTCATGAGATATTTAAAATCCCTGTCTTGTTTAACCCTTTAACACCTGAGAGTGACTAGCATCTAATTTTTCTTTACAATATCACCCCCAAATCACACATTAAGGTCATGAGAATAAAGGAAATGCCCTTACCAAACCTGGTGATATGGGCCATATACGGTCCAAGTATGGAAATGGTATGGCATAAACTATGGCCCATATATGGGTAGCATATGGCTTTAGTATGGGCTATTGATTCCATATCAAAACCATATATGCCACTGTCTTCATTCAGTTTTGATTCTATTGTATTTAACTATGGGATTGCTACGTATTTGGCACAGTTCCATAGATTTCCCATAGTATGCATGGTCACCAACTGTAGAAGCTCTGGATTATCAAACAAATTCTCCTCATCAGCACCTTATGGAATATATGGGGAACAATATGGAAAATATGCATACTGATGTTAGGTTGAAAGTGTTAACCATTTGCTTTGTTTCCATAGGGGATAAGAAAAGACGTGATGTTGTGCAGTGCATTGTTCAGGTTCCAAAATATGACTTTTACATCATTGCTTCTCAGAAAGGCATTATTTGTCAATGGAGCAGTAAGGTATTCATTAACACACACAGTCTATTAATTTTCTTATGATTTTTCCCAATCCAGTGTTATTCTGTTTCCAAAAGGAAACCAGTTTTTAATGTGTCAGTAATGCCAAATTTTACTCACGCCTTTGATGTATCCTGAGGCCTTTTACTCTCTTTCAACCCCTACTTTGAAAGGCTTGCTTTCTGATTGGTTGACTTTGATCTGTTCCCCAATACAACCACTGAATATATCAAAATTTCATGGAAATTATGAAAATTTTGTATTAGTTAGTTATGAGAATTTTGTGTTAATTGCCAAGACAGCAATTTCTACCTGATAAGTCTAAGTATTTTCATTACCTGTTTGCTGGATAATGTATAGATATCATGGGGAAAAGTTAAATGTTGATCACTTTTGAGAGGAAAATCCTAAAGGCAGCAGTGAAAAAAGTTTCTAAGGGTCTCATGAGGTCACAGTACACAGAAAAGGCATGTTAATTATGAACCTTTATTGTCACCTGAAGAGTAGGTGTGTCCAAATTAAAGCTTTTTTCACATTCCTTGTTTTTATCCCTTTATTTTTTCAGTTCCGGCTTCAGTCCTGTGTTGACTTGAATGTAAGTTAAAACCATTGCCTAGAAGTGCCTAACTTGTTCTTTTCAAGGGATGTCACAGATGCACAAATAGTGTGACTATTAGCTCATGCAAACTCTAAATATTTGTATGATATGGATGGTTTTGTAATTCTAACAAATGAGAAAATTGTGGTTGATTTTCTGATATGTTCCATCATTCTTGGTTCAGTTTTCTGATCTGCTTCAGTTTGTTTGTCTGATATGTTTGAGGTGAATTGCTTTTGAACTGCTTATTTTTGTGACATAAAATGTGGCTTTTTTCCTCCCTTAGGAGTCTTCATGGGTGACAGGCTGTGGATTTTTGCCCAGTCTCAGAAGAATAGCGGTAAGTTGTACACCACCCTCTAGCTAACAGATTTGATTTCAGACAGTTTCATGCATTAATGCCTTTGTTTTACCAAATATTCTTTTAAATGATCTTAAAATGGAAATCCACTTCCAGGTTACATCTGAGAGAGCATTATCTTTATGGGACTACAGAGCAAAAAGGAAACAGTTGGTAGGTTTGAACAAGCATATTTTACTTCTAGTTATGTACATGTAAATCTAATATGAAGATGGATTGATGTAAAAGTTTATGGTAAGAACAAGGTTGAAATGCTGTCTTAGCTAGTAGTCTAGTTGGTTTGCTAACGAACCATTTGGCACCCAGTAGACTTTGAAAGTCATATCAGCCCTTTATTACAGTGTTATGGTGGCTGTAACAAATGTCTCAAAGAGTAGCCTCTTTCAAGTCCTCTTTCTTATAGTCTCAAACCTTGGAGAGCAAGTTAGTTTTGTTGGGGTCCTTGATTACTTCTCCATTTGGGCTTAGTTGTTCAAAGGGAAGATAACACTATCCAAAGGATAAATTGCTACCCAGTGGATGAGCCCCACAGCAAAACTACTGCACCTTCCACTGGATAGAATCTTATCTGACCTTCAAACAGGTGGGGCTTGATGGGCAATGTTGCCAGCTATACAACCATGTCTCATTTTATCACCCTAATGTTTATGCTGTTCTGCTTCTTGAGTTCATGATTTTTAGCAAAGCCATGTACAGTACAACATGTACTTTTAAGTCAGATCCATGCCATGCTGCAATACTTGTATGTTCAGTCATTATATCTGTGTCTTCCCACTTCCACTCCATTAGCATGTCTTAGAATTTTTCCCTAGAGCTGTGTTTTTCCTTCTTTAGACAATTTACCAAATTAAGCCACTGGAGAACTCCCCTCAG
The DNA here is from genome assembly GCF_036669915.1 of Pocillopora verrucosa. NCBI lineage: Eukaryota > Metazoa > Cnidaria > Anthozoa > Scleractinia > Pocilloporidae > Pocillopora > Pocillopora verrucosa. The sequence goes on along the minus strand of NC_089318.1, from coordinate 9,502,083 downwards.
TGCATGATCTACATTCCATGGAAGACTGAATCCATGAATGAGGACACAATACTGTTTGGAGATGATCAAGGTAAGGGAGACCATTTTGCTGATCTTGTCAACTATTTTTGAAAACATAGTGGAAGTGATATCTTTGTGTATAGTCTTGAGCTTGAACTTGATCACGTTAACCCTTTACACCCTTATATCCATAATTATGTATATTCTCCATACTGATTTCTAGTATATATTTCCTAAGGAGCTGACAAGGAGAATTTGTTAAACAATCAAGAGCTTCTACAGTTAGAGATCATTTCCTATATTCTCATGACCTCAATGTGTGATTCAGGGGTTATATTGTTAGGAGAAATTAGATGCTAGTCACAGTTAGGAGTCAAGGGTTACTGGTTATTTAAAGTCATTCCCCTATCTCTGTATGGACTTAAAAATTACTCGTGAGATCAAAAACGTCTACACATTTCTTTCTATTTAAATCCTAGGATATGTGAATATGATGACAGTGTCTTCAAAAGACCTTCATATGAAGAACTCAACAGCAGGAAAAACAGATTCTCAGATTGTCACCATTGAACCCAACAAACTCACCTAGTAAGGATATCATAAACATGAACATAGCACAACTTGTGGCTTCATGTACTTTCTCTTCTATCCTTATGGCTTTTCTGTCTACTAATGACTATGTTGCATCACATTGTATCTTATTCAAATAATAATTTTACACTTTATTAAATTAAACAAACATGAGTCTTACCTTGAAATATATAGAAACTGTTGGAATGGCTGAATCTCTGAGAGAGCAGGCTCTATGGGTGTTTAATAGGAGTTGATGAGGAGGGCTTAAGAGATTGTCATGGTTACCTAAACATAAGCCCATTATTAAAGGAACAGGGCTGGAGTAACCAGTTTTACAGACTGACACCATTGTATTTCACCCAATTATGGCACTTGCTGACACATGTAATTCTAAACGATTTGTAACTATCCTACAACCATCAAAGACCAACCAAAAAGAGATGAGATTAAGTAATTCAATATTTTGCTATTATCAGTGCACTGCAGAGAAGAAGATTCCATGATGACTGGGTGATCAAGGTTTGTTATGAGTAATTTTGGTGGTGTTTGATAATTCTTTAGTTAAAATCAGTTACGGTATTTTTGAACAAGTAAAGAAAGGGAAACTGCATGAAATAGTAATCATGGTAAGACAAGCATGTACATTGTGTTGACTTTCTTTCATTTTCTGATAGATTAAGTATTTTCCTCAACTGGAAATGTTTGGATCCTGTTCACCAAGCAGCAATTGTTCATTTATATTGGGGAACCTTGAAAAAATCTTGGACCACAGGTCAGCTTAAAATAAATACTGGTAATGGTTGTAAGTTCATGGAAGAATTAATTACACACCACTATTCAAACAGACTTTTTTCAACACCATTGATAAAATTTTAAATGAACTTAGGAATGGCTTCAGTTCACCATAGGCTTTAGGGGGAATTCTGGAATTTATGATAGGAGGATGTAAACCTAATTCAACTGGAAAAAAAAAAAGAAAAAAAAAATGCCTTTTCCAAGCTACAGACTAAATAAGTTGAGAAGTATTGGGAGTTAAGTTGATATTGAATACTTCATATTTTGATGTATCGTGTGATCCAGTGGTGGCAAGAATTTTTGTGTCACACAACTACTAAAAAACCCACAGATCTTACAGGAAGAGGGGGATAGGGGGGAGAATCTGCACCCTGCAGACCCACCCACTGAATCCACTGATTTTTCTGTTACTTGATGGTAGTGTCAAAGGTCTGGGATTGAACTCCTCCAACTCAGAATTTATATTTTGCTCATGACAAAAAAAATTAAATTTCCCATAACATCAACCCTAATCCACTAAACTCAGAGCATATTTAAAAGGAGCTGTCATTCCTGAATTAAACACTCAGTAGCTTGTGATGACATATCAGATATTTAAGAAAATTTGGTGTTCTAAGAGTCTTTTAGAGAAAACATTCAATTAACTTTTGCTCACTGAAAATCAACAGTGTGCTTTAGCTTAAAGACATCAGAACACAAGTATTCCTTAACTACCTCAAGAGCTAGTGTCACATCTAATAGCTGGCTTGTTTTACTAATTTCCAGTCCTGTCAGAGAGCTTGCTGTCCCAAAGGGGGTCAACTGCTTTGATTATTGTACAAAAGCCAATGTTATTATCACAGCCGGTAAGTATACTGTTCACTTATCTATTTTACCCCTAACCCTTTGACCATTAGATTGCATTAGTAATTATGCTTGCTGACTTCCATATAATTTGCATGATGTTACTGAGGAGGATTTGGTATTGGATCAACTAGTGATCCCCTCATTGATATTTTTCTTTATTCTCATCACATGTCTGCTTCTTATTTTATTATATTGTAGGGAGAAATTCTGTCTTGATCCTTCATGGCAGTTAAAGGGTTCAGCATGTTAGAACCTATTATTGCTTCAGTTGTTGAAATGCCTTTCCCTTTCCCCAAATGTTCCACAGAATAAGTGGAGAAGTTCAGCAGCTGCCATTTTCAGCCATGAATTGGTTACTATTTATACTTAGAATTGAATTTTACAAATAGCATTCATTTTTTTTGTTGATTACCATTTTAGGTGCAGACAAAGTCATAAGAGTTTGGCATCCACTCATATTCACAAGACCAACAGGTAAAGCTGAAATGCCACTTGAAAAAACTGACTTATTTCATGATCATGTAGATACCCTAAATGCCTTAATGAGACCCTCCATGTTGACAAGTTCCTTCTCTCTGGTAAGACTCTCACTGAGAGTTTCTCTATTCTTGTCCTTGTCTCTTCCCATGGCCTCTTTCCTCATAAGCCCCACTTTCAAGTAAGCCCCACTCTCTAATGAGCCCCTCTATCTAAATTAAGACTCTATGAAGCCCCCTCTCTAAAAAACCTCACCCTCCAGTAAGCTCCCCCTTGAGTTAAGCCCCCTCTCCGTTAGGCCTCCTTTCTTTTATGCCCCTTCTCTGATAGCCCCCTCTCTAAGGAGCCCCTCTTTCTAATGCGTCCCGATCTCTACTAAGCCCCCTCTCTATCAAGTCACCTCTCTATTGAGCCCCCTCCCCCTTTCTAATAAGCTTTCTTCTCTTATAAGCCCCCCCCCCACCCCGAGTTCCTTGTCGATCGGATTAGCTCAAACCCATCGGAGTAACAAGAAAATATGCAATAATTAATATTCCTAGACAGTTTGTTATGGTGATAGCAAAAAGCTAACAGAAGGCATTTTTGTTCTTCAGGAAAATTACTTGGCCACCTTTTCACAATTGTTGACATTGCTGTGAATGAAAAGGATCAACAACTCATCAGTTTATCGACAGCAAGGGTAACAAAATCCTGGATATCTTCTTTCATGTCTTAAAACTGAGTGCCCCCTTATGGTATACTGAATAGCTCAAGTGTATTAATTAGTCACAATTTCTCAACAAGGCGAGAAATGGCGTAAAACGCTTCACAAGCTCGTTTGTATCTCATTAGTAACGACACAACATCTCTGTAGGATGTCTCTTCTCTTTTAGAAACTGGATTAACTTTCTGCAATCCTACGACTCACTTTAATTTCTCTTTTTTGCTCAGGTATTCAGGGTATGGGATATCCAGACACTGTCATGTTTGCAAGTAAGTCAGGGCCTTAAGACAAAAGCATCTTTCCTTTCGTCATCACCAATCTCAAAATTAGCCAACGTTTTTATTCTATTTACTTACGTGACGGTTTCAACATTGCTGATCCATGCTGAATGCAGGACCTGTGTCGCATTTGAACCTATTAAGGTCCTAACTCATCCATGGTGCCTCTGGGTGTGAAGGTTTAATGTTCGACTCCTCATGGGAACTCACAATATATAATTTGTCCTGCGCTCGTGTCAAGACGGAAATACATGTTTCTCTGTGTATTTCTTCGTATTAGGTATTTACAGACAATGAAGTTAGGCCGGGAGAGAAGCGCATCTCCTGTATGCTTTTTGATGCCAAGCATGACAGACTTATTACAGGTAAATGACACTCAGAGTCGGCTAGTCAGGTAGCCGTTCACTCAGTCAGTCAGTCATTTTGTTAGCCAGCCAGCCAGTCAGCCAGTCAGTCAGTCAGTCAGTGAGCTAGTCAGGCAGTCAGCTTGCCAGTTAGTCAGTCAGTCAGTCAGTCAGCCAGTCAGTCAGTCAGCCAGTCAGTCAGTCAGCCAGTCAGTCAGTCAGCCAGTCAGTCAGTCAGTCAGCCAGTCAGTCAGTCAGTCAGTCAGTCAGCCAGTCAGTCAGCCAGTCAGTCAGTCAGTCAGTCAGTCAGTCAGCCAGTCAGCCAGTCAGTCAGTCAGCCAGCCAGTCAGTCAGTCAGTGAGCTAGTCAGGCAGTCAGCTTGCCAGTTAGTCAGTCAGTCATTTTTTCAGCCAGCCAGCCAGTCAGCCAGTCAGTGAGCTAGTCAGGCAGTCAGCTAGCCAGTTAGCCAGTCAGCCAGTCAGCCAGTTAGCCAGTCAGTCAGTCAGCCAGTTAGCTAGTCAATCACTTTGGTAGTCAGTCAGTCAGTCAGCCAGTCAGCCAGTCAATCACTTTGGTAGTCAGTCAGTCAGTCGGCTAATCAGTCCATCAGTTAATTGGTCAGTCATCAGCCACTCAGCGATGGCAAACTAAAGGATTTGCATTTAGAACTCCAGATTCTAAATTCTAAGCCCCTCAAACCGCTCAGCTTCACCGTCTCCTGATTTCTGTCTTCTTCCTTATTTTTGTTTTTGAATAAATAATCCCCCGGTAGGTTGTAGTGTAATTGACACCTGGCCACTGACTCGAGCCATTCAGGATTCACTTCAAGTTCCCCACACTCATGACAGACCAATATGCCAGGTTTGTAATTTGTGATTGCCTATTTTACACCTGCCATGAGAGGTGCTAAGGGTTTTAGGCTGACCGGGAGAATGTCACTTGTTCTAATTGTGCTTGTGAGATGGTCATAGCTACCTCAGAGCGAGATTTACCTGCTTCTTAGCAGATCAACGCTAGTATGTACTGCTAAACATGTGCTGTTAGGATAGGGCGCATTTCAATAGAGAGTCGTGAGACCAAAACCATGGTGATTACTTCGGAGAATCAAACACAAGAAAATATCTGACGGACGCAACGCAAACTTAAGATGAAAACAAAGTAAACTGCCCGGGCCAGTTCTTCGAAGGGCGGATAATGCTGTCCATCAGATAAAATACTATCAAGCGGTTAACTAGTAACAAAACGTAGTGCGCTATCTACCGGACAGAGATTTATCCAACCTTCAAGCAACCGGGACCTAAAGCGCGGGAAATGGTAGTTTTACAGGGCTCAATTGGTTTTCGATCCACGTGTAACCGGTTAAGCGAGTGGCAAAAGTTCTCTAGATATAAATTCCGCTGATTATAAAATGCAATATTAAATCTGTTAATTCTCCTGATATTGTGTTAAGCTAATCATGCTATGAGTTTGTCAAACAGCACATAATTTTGTGTTTGTTTTTTTTTCGTGTGTTCAGCTTTTGTACAATCCTCAGATGAACCAGGTCATTAGCGGCTGCGTTGAAGGGATACTTAAGGTATCAACATTTTGTTCCCTTTCTAGAATATTAGCAAAGTGTTGTTGTGGTGGCCGTTAAAGAAAGGAATGAGATAAAATACGTCAGGAAAATGTTTTGCTTTATTGTCTTTCCCTCCTTTGTGCAGGTTTGGGAAATGGAGACAGGCAAGTTTGTTTATCAGGTAGCTGATGCCCATGGCCCGTCTACGGAGATCACAGCCATGACAGTAGACAGCTCAGGTTACAGGCTTGCTACTGGAGCTTACAATGGTTAGTATGATTGTCGTATATTAAGGATACGTGTACCTTTGAAATAACAGGCATCAATCTGCTAACTCTTTTCCTTACGGACGAACATGACCACCCAAAACTAACTTATCTGTGCACACAAATCTTTGTAGCGTTTATGACATCGTATATTTACACGTTCTACATTTACGCCTACTACTGTGAGAACAATCACGAGAAGGAAGACACTGTAAATCTTTGCAAAGTTGAGAAGAACAAGTTACAGGTCTGATTCCTTATCTACCCTCGCTTAAGTTATTATGAGACGATTTCTGAGTTTGAGAATCCGAGGAGAACCTTCAAGTTACTTTGTCTTATTGTATCGCAAAGTTTGCTGACGCAGAGAGGCCAAGCACCTTCTACTCGTTCATCGCTTGTAGTACAATACCATTCTATTTCAGACGTACAGTGAGTTAGACGAAGCGTGATAATAAACAGCGCAATTGTAGCCGCGAGGAGTGAAAAACGAGGGAGGTCTGGGTCTGGTCGCGCAATGAACATTTTTTACACGACCCGACCCCAAACCTCACTCCTTTTTCATTTAACCGCTTCTATCGCGCCGTTAATTATTTCGCACGGATTTCGCACCGTTTCACCAGCTGAACGCCTGCAACAGACTACCTAAAATAGAGCAATTGGTGGTTGAGTTTCGACAGACGTGTAAGTTTTGTAGTTTCTGGACTCAATTCTTTTTCGGAAGATCCCAACTGGTTTCTTCTCTCTCACCAGGTTCTATAAACGTGTGGGATTTTGGCAGCGGACAGCTTTATAAGAAGTATCCGGATGAACACGCTAAAAAACGCTATGAAGACACCATAACAGACCTGACGTATCACACGATGTACAACAAAAGATGCTTGTTGGTGTCTTCGTGGGGAAAGAAAATAAGAATCATGGAGGTAAAAAAAGATTTAAGAACTCTGGCGTTAAATTTTAGTGACATAACTGTTGTAAATACTCTTTATTCTCCGTGTTTTCGATAGTAGTGATACAACTAACCTGTTTAATCAGAGAGCAACTTACCCTCTGAAACTGCCTTGAGGAGATCTTTTAGTGCGTATTTGAACAAACCAACACCGTTAAATACGACTGTGTTTATGTATCTGAACTCATATATAAAACAAGTGAAACCTCTTTCTTGATTCTAATTGTATGGTCGTTGGATTATGATTATTTTTCATGTCACATTTGCTAAGAAACAGAAAGTGTCATGAGGTGAAAACTTGTAGCTTGCGACAAGTCTTCACTACTATCGTTTCAGCCTGAACATATGATTGTCACATTTGTTAAGAAACAGGAAGTGTCATGTGGGGAAAACTTGTAGCTTGCGACAAGTCTTTACTATTATCACTTAAGGACGAGCTTTTCTTCGTTCCCGGTAAAGTACGAGGCCTTGTGCAACGCTATCCGGCGAGGGGTCTGTAAGGGGTCTGGTACTGATAAATAGTGCCAGACCCCCGGCAAGCCTCTTCCCGATTGATCTCAACTATTCCCGCGGGTAGAGAAATGCACGTCCTGTAGCGTTAATGATGAGGGCCTACTCGTTGGTTAGGAGATAGTATAACTGATTTTCAAGATCTGATTTGTTGTTCGCCCTATGGCGGCTAAACATGCACTTGTAAAATAGTAACTTCGTTTTGAAACAGAGGCTTTGTGCTTTTATCAGTAGTTGGCCAGAGGCTTTAGTATATTCTAAGGACAAGTTACATTACATTTTATTATTTCCTGGGAGGTAAAGGGCTAAACCTGTTGTTGCGCTGCTACTGGTGTTGAATTTGCCTTTATTAAGGTTCATTCCTTATCCCCACAGGACTCAGCAGAAGTCGCAACCTTAATCGAACTCAAGGTTTTATCAGATCTCTTTATTCCACCAGTGCCCTCAAACTCTGCCCAAGGTAACACTCTTTACGTTGTGGGAGCCACCTACTCTGTACCAGTGAACTTCGACAAAATTCAGGGATCAGTTTTTGTGCAGAAGACATTGTTTTTTGAATCTTGTATACTTTGCTGAAGGGGTGAAATATGATAATAGTGTTAAGCGCATTCTGTACGATCACTTCAGTCAGTAAGGAAAATTCTTCTTGTCGCCTTATATAAATAAGACACTAGCAAAAAGCGGGTGGAGTCTTGAGTTCGAGCCAAGTAGTTTATTTCGATTCGATTCCATTGTTTTCATTTATCTCATTACCACTAAAATTCTATAGTGGCCGGGTAGCCTGAAAAGAAAAGCACCAGCTTTATGATATGCAGGCTACCTATTTACAATCATTTCGATAGTACGAAGCGACTTCGAGTATCGCTAACTCGCTTGAATGGAATGCCAGTCTATTCTAGCTTGTCCCCCACCATTTTTTATCAGGTTTCTCAAACAATCCGCCGGTACAAAAGACTTTATATACCTTTGGTGGAAAGGGACTCAGCGAGAGTGAGGTATCTTTCCCAGAACACAACACGGCTAGGGCCCCAAACCGTATATCTCGATTCATAGTCCACCCCTTATCGCGTCTCTGACTGAAGACAAGTAGATTCCATTCTTGATTAAAATATCGCACTCAAAATCTTTCCCCTATATTTCAGAGGGACAGGCACCGTTCATTTCAAGGGCACCTCTGCCTACCATTGGAGAATCTCAGGAGGTCCAATCAAGTAATGAGGTATGGCGTCAGGGCTATCTCATCCACTCGAATCAGGCTTCAAATGTTGGTTACAATAAAAGAACTGAAGAAATACTGAAATTTTGTCATGAGAACGTGGACAGAGAGGTTGAAACCAAAAGACTGACTTCCCTCACAACCGCTACTCCGCTGGTTCTAGATGGATCTGAAAATAGCAGTCCTGTACAGTGCATTTTGTTCAGAAGGAAATCTCAGAAGGCATTCTTTTTTTTTCCAAAAAAACATTCCAATCTTATAAGGGGGTAACTGTAACATTATTCTTTACATTATTTTCAACAGACCAGATACCTAAAATGACTTAATGGTGAAAGACTCTGTCTCAACTTGTTTCTGTCTTGTAAACTAACTTTATCACCATGTAACATCTTTGTTGCGGTTTGAATGTTCCCCTTTTGGTTCGGGGTGCTGGGGGGGAGGGTCTCGATTATTTTGCAGTCATTGTTCCCACTTCCTTTAAATTCATCAGTTACCCATACAAGCGCAAAACTGACTTAGATTAAGTCACTTGGTGCAACAAGTTTAGCTCAAAGTGATGTGTTGTCATCATTGCAGGAGCATGTCCTCTCGTTTTGTGAAGTAACTTGTTTGGAACATGTATCTCCTTTACTTTTTGCTGGTACATCGAGTGGATCAGTCATCATGTGGAATCTAGAGACGGAGAAGGTCGTCTTAAGGTCAGTCTAGCGCTGTTAGAAAAATCAGCTAATGTGGAACACGCCAGACCCTGTTTCACATTTGTAAAACCAAATCGATCTTGAAAGGGAAGTCCCTACACACCAAATCAGTTGAGTAAAAACCATGACCCGAGAGATTTCCGTGTTTTTTTAGAAAAGCCACAACACACTTTGCGCAGCTTGATAATGTTTAGCCTATTATTTCCGACAGTTGCAAACCATGTCTATCTTCTCAATCCATACACCTTATTCCATGGTAAACATATGATGCACGCGGATATTTTGCGAGTTGCGTAGTTTTTCTCAAGGAGCGAGGAGAAATGCAAGAAATGAGAAAAAATGTAGTAATACTTCTAGTCTCTTCATTTCACGGAAACCAAGGTGAGCTTCGGCTGGATTGGCCACTCGGTAGAAACTGTTATCAGCTGATTTTACTTCTTACCCTTAATGAGTTTTTTTCGTTGCTATTTGCTTTGCGTAGGTGTCAACCACCGAAATCCAGGAGTGCAAACAGCAGTAATTACAGACGGAATCACCGAGATGAACAGCTGGTGTACAAAGTGCTTTATCTTATTCATCGAGTTAGGAAACCCATCATTTACGGCAACGGGTATATTTTATCATCTTCTCATACTATCTTTCATACGGACTTCTGTGTTGCTGTACCTATGTCACCTTCTTTTGTGGACATATTATCTTAAATTATTTCATAAACAAGTTGTGAGCAGATTCCTTGAAGGGGAAGATGAACCCTCTAAACTTTACCTCGCTCCGAACTCGTGGCTTAGTAGCTCAGTCGATAGTATCGCCCCACTGGTATCTGTCAGGCATAAGTTCGAATTCTGTCAAAGCGCAAATTGCTTTCAGCTTCTTTTCTGCTTAAATTGCATTCCACCCGTGAGGTTCATTTATTTGCTTATTTAGAAGAGGTGAATCTGGGAAACGTGGGATATGTCTTTGTAATACGTTTATGTTACTTTTATCAGTAGACTTGAACTTGTTCAACGTTCGATAGCATTCTGTAATTTTAAGTGCCTAATCCGAAATCGTTTCTTCCGTTCTTAGTAAAAATACTAACTTGCCGAAATCGAGCAACGAACGAGATGAAGATAGCGCTGATACGGGAGACGCGAGTGACCCTCAAAATGGCGAGCAAGATAGGAATCTTGAAAAGGGTGAAGAAGAAATAACTGCTGAAACAGATAAAGAACAAGCAGATAGAGGACGTGAAGAGGAAGGAAGTGGAGAGGAAAGGAATCAGGAGCAGAAGTTGGAGCAGGAATCTAAAATTGAAAATGAGGATGAAAAGGAAGAAAAGGAAGATGAAGTTACTGAGCAAGCTGTTCATGGTGCATTTTTACAAGTCAGCGAACCGTCTTTAGTGTCTGCTCATCATGATGGCTTTTTGCGATTCTGGAATTTATCGGTAAGTTTCGAATATGGGAAGTGGCCCGTAGTTGAATATTTGAAAACGTTCTCGAGATTAGAAATGAAGCCATGAAGTCTTTTCACCATCAAATCCATAAACATCCTTCTCACGATTTCTCTTGATCACGACTTTGACTCAGAGCAAGGTTATAAGTTCGCATTTTCTGGTTGGCAGTAGCCCTTAGTACGAAGAGGATATCCATTAATTTTCATTCTTGAATATAGTTAATCGGACGACAAATCCATGCTCTTATCAGCTATTATGACTGATAATGAATGACTTACGCCTGGAGGAGTTAGGTTTTAGTCTTTGTTATAAGGAATACTGATCAGGATGCGCTTGTTTGCTTTAGGGTACTCTTCTATCAGAGATACGCGCAATTACTAGGAGACAGGCATCGGCAGTGACTTCCATGTGCACAGATCCGGACTGCAACTTTGTTATCAGTGGAGATGCGAGTAAGTACTGACAACTCATTAGTGCGATTTGGCCTTGGGTGATAAACACACTTACAAGCTTTTGCCTCATAATCTCTAATGTTCTCAAAGGGTATGTGGAAGCATACGAAAAGTCAAATGCTTTAGATGTTTTTTTCCCCCCATAGCTGACTTTTCTTCCGACTTTTATAGGCAGTAGAACCTGACTTCAAAGGAATGGGGGGTCTGAAAACGAGCAGCGGGGGCGTCCAGAAAATTTTGAAATCTATTCATCAAACGTACTTCATATTATAACAAAATCAAATTTCGTCCTCCAAAGAATAAAGGGTGGTGATGTCCCTGTATTCTCATCATTTCCACCGAGTTTTACCTGGCAATCACTGTACTGAGTTGTTTAGTATTATCAACTGAGTTGATAACGTAAATTGGCCACCGTAAAGAGTTTCAAAGCATTAGCCCCTCGTCAGAGCCCTTACACTCTGATGAAGGGCTAACGTTCGAAACATCAGCTTTGAAACTCTGCGGATGTCAATTTACATTGACCGAGTTTATACTAGAGACGAGTAATCCGTCAGAGACGAATCATCCGTCTCAGACAGATAACTCGTCTAAATATAAATTCGGAACTAAGACGAATTATGGAGCAAAATTCGTCTCAGGCTGATCCGTCTGTCAGCACGTCTTCAAGACGTGCTAACAGACGGATAGGTCGTCTTAGACGGATCATCCGTCTCTAAATTTTTATCTAGACGGAAAACGAAGACGGTTTTTGACGAAGTTTCCATATGAGAGAGACTGGTTTCTATAGTTTTGCAAGGTTTCCTGGGATGCCTATTTTAAGATGGCGTCCGGTAAAGTAATCGTGCCCTCGAAAGCAATCACTCCGACCAGTTTTGAAGGCCGTCCTCCCACCATTTCTTGTTTCTTATCTCATCTCTACTTCTTGTCTTCCTATCTTGAGCAAGATCACCGAGAGGAAAGGGTAACATGAAGTTCATTAAGCTATTTTCCGGCTCAAACATGCGCTTGACAGAGGATATTCTTCTCTGATATACCGCCATATCCAATGCTGTTCTTCTCGATTTCATCAACAAGGCTACGAGAGCCGCCATATTTAAGCTCTCGCCAGGCTTCCACTCGGCTCAACACCGAGACACCCGTCGTGAAACTCGCAAACGATTTATATCTAGACAGATTATTCGTCAAAATTCGTCTTCGGATTTATACTTGGACGGATTATCCGTATGACGGATGATCCGTCTCTAGTATAAATCGGGCCATTATCAACTCGGTTGATAATGCTAAATTACCCTGTTATACTCTCCCACCGACATGGCACCTCAGTTTCTCTGGAAACTTACCCCTTTTATTCACTGTACTAAGTTGCATAACACGCTGATGCATGATTTTGTCCTGAAGGGGGTTACATCACCGTGTGGGATGTCGGCAATTTTCTTTTGGATCCTTCATCCGAGGGAAGTGACGGTGATCAACAACAGCAACGTGAAGATGACCAGGAAAGTAACAAGGACGACACAAAGAAAGAGCCCAAGGTAAACTGCCAAAAAACATTGTCTCTGCAAATTTTTATTTGTGCAATTTGTCCTCCCTTTTCATTAGACTATCGACCATTCTGTTTTATAATAAAGTTCGGATATAACGCGCGCTGTCATTGCTTGAAAGAGCGTGTTCTATGAGAGTATAGAGCATAGAGCTGAGCTAAAGCTGTCACGCCATCTGCCAAACTGTACTATGTTCGACCTTTTCCGGGACTTCCTTTTAGCTTTTTTCCGATAATTGAAAGTGAAATTTCGGAACAAGCGAGCCGGCAAGTAGCAACAGAAGAACCAAATAAAGGTTTGTAAACATACCAGGCGTCGTAATTTACGTTATTAAAACGTCAGCAGATACGAAAATCCTCAAAGGAAAAACAAAATAGACATTCCAGGTTTTAAAGATTGATTCACGCTCAGTTAGATTTCAAGCTTACGTACGGAAATAAAAATCAAACACAGCCAACACTCATATAGTATATAAAGTTCAGTGTTCAAAAACAAAACAGAACAAAACAGAAATGATGAAAAATATAACCAAACTGGCATAACTGTTAAAATTCATTCTAATCATGACGGTGTCTGAGCGAATATGATCATACTGAAGTCCATCGCGGCTCGCTCATCATGACGTTCTCCGGTCATCACAGCAAGCCTCAGAAACTACATCGGCCGCCCTTCGAGTGAAAAAATAAGAGCTTGCTCTGATATCCTTTCCGATGCGTTGAGTGGAAAGTCACATCTGTCACTGCAGCCGAGTTTTGCGGCGCGGTCATCCCGAGCGATCTTCATGTTCCGGTGAATTCGGCAGTCGTTCATTCAAAAAACACTCGCCCTGAACAGTTTGTTTTCTACCTTGTCTTGTGAAAAAACTCGCGTGTTTTTATGAGCCATAATTCGGCTGAAGTTCACTGAACATTTCACTTCAAGATTCTGTATTAGAGACTTAAAAACTTCAGGCAAAAGTGGTAAATTCGACCTACCGAACTATTTTAGTTTGTAAACTATCTCAGAAGGTGAACTGTGATGGTTTTTTAACTTTGATGGTTTGACACTTTTGACAGCTTTAGTCTTGTACAGCCAATCAGATTATTTGAACCATTCTAACAGGGATTCTGATTGGCTTATTGTAGCGTGCTTTATGAGAGTATAGAGCATGCTGACGATAATGTTGTTCGCTTTGGAAATAAAGTTTGTTTTGAAAATTAAATATAATGCTCGGGGAATTTAATGGATTCTTAATTATAAAACAAATAGAGAAGCCTTGACTGTGCTCTGTTCTGTTATAAAGCACTTAGGAAGCGGCTAGAGCACTCAAGAAGTTGGGAGAAACGCTCGACTACGTCTCGTGTTTCTCCCTACACTTCTTTCGTGCTCTAGCCGTCTCCTGCGTGCTTTATAACAGAACAGAGCCATATACAGAGAGGCCATATACGGAGAAGTTAAGGTATGGACCTAAAATTCACTCACTCACACGCTCACCTCATTTTAATCTGTGAGACAATTAATTTATGCTTTTAAACCCCGCCTATAAGCTTTGATTCTTTCCCTATAATCGTTCCATTGTCTTCTGTTCATTTATCTTGGGGGTAGGACAAAGGCGGAAAGTTTCTAGATTTCGTTGTCATTTGACATTGTTCCCATTTTATGTTACGTTAATAGGTTAATGAAGGATACAAGAAGTATTTGTAAAACCGCTGATTGTGCGTGTCAACGAAGGAAAGGGATAATTTCTTGTAATGAAAAAGCTCTTGCGTATCCCAGGCACAACGTCAGCTGTGTAGTTGTTAATTCTTGAGTGGATAATTTCTCTCATTTACAATTAAGTGAAGAGGTTCATTGGTGTATTTACGGGATGTAAATTGTAGCCGTTATAATGGCAAACAATTGGCTTTTTAAAGTGACAATCTGTGGCATCACCTCACGCCAAGCTCGATAACTCACCCTTGCATAAGTGGTAACGTCTTTATGTGTTTATTGCAGAATGTGATCAAGCAAGTTGTTTGTTGGCGAGGGCACCTCACTCGTGTTGTTGGACTAGAGCACGTGCAAAGCGCTGACGTAATCGTGTCTGCATCAACGGATTGTTCTGTCAGGTAACTTGAATCACTTGAGCCAGCCAAAGAAACAGTCCTTAATGGACCAATAACTTAACAAAGAATTCTGACTTTCATGTAAACATTTACTACTAGTAGTGTGTTATGGTATCTCTAAGGTCTCCGTTAGGTAAGTTTGGCCTTATTCTCAGACGATGCATGGTTACTTACCACAAGCTAATAATTAAGTGCGAGTTTCCTCGGACTTTCTGAGATTCAAGGCGAAAACTCTTCGGCATAATTTGCCTTTTAAAAATATCTTTTTTCTCCTGGGCTGGCCTTTTCTTCCACACGTAGTAGAACGGCGTTTTGGGTCATCGGAATGAACGCTGTTTGAAATGTTCTCTAAATTGGAGAAACCATGCAGCTTTAACGGCTAAAAACGTAGCTCTTCAAAACACGCCCACGGCAAGAGTTTTCTTGGCCTTTGCCACATCCCCTTTTCGATCATGAGGTAATTATGCGAACCATTCATCCAGAGTCGAGACAACGCTTGCTTTGAAATCCAGTTTTAGAAGAACACTATCCACATAACACCTATATAGACTTTAGGAGATAGCTTTATCCAACTTGGAAAAACCTGAGCACTCAGTTTTTCTGTTTTGTGTAATGGGTGATGATTATGTACGACTGAATTATGTTCTCCTTATTTCTGTTCCAAGGGTGTGGTACCGTGATACCGGTCACTTCATCGGGTTTTTTAGCCAGCCTCGTCTGTGGCATATGCCGTCTGTTAAATCTGTTCCCTCCACTCCTGTCAGACCGTATGACATCTCAGAGGTAAGTCTCGTGTAGCTCACATAGTGCACCACCATTAAAAATAAAAACAACCCTGATATTTTCATCCTGCTATTTGTAAACATGGACAATAAAATTTAATTTAAAGTATTTTCCTTTTGAAGACAAAGTTACTCTTTTAGGTGAGTGATTGAGTCATTGTTACGAAGTGAGTTTAATTTCTGCTATCTTTCGAATTATTATAAAATTCAAACTCTGCCTGAGTTTAAAGCATTGATGCTCTGCTGTATGGTGCAGAGTCGATATGTCAATGAAAGCTACAATTATTTGCTTCTATAGAGTCAATAAGGATATTAAGCAAAACATGTCGACGACGGCAACGAGGACGTGGCGAAACAAACTGATCTGACCTCCAACTTTCATGCATGATTCCAAGCATGAAGCACCAGCTAACTACAAACAATAAGCTTGCATAGTATTCCTTGTCTAATAAGACCATTAGACTTTTTCTTCAAAGATGGAAAACGAGTTCCTGATGTATCATGTCATTTCATCACAGGGTCCGATAAAAACACTAAAAAACGTAGCCACCAAGACCGTTACCAAGGCAACAGATAGTACCGTGGACTGCCCGTTGATGTTCGATGACACAAGGTACCACATCATTTCACTGTTTTAATAACGTTGAGCCTAAGAGCGAAAACAGCTGAGCTAGCCATGCCAAGCGCCGTGATTCTGTGCACGGTCAAAACGATGATCTTGGGAAACTACAAGATAATTTGGTTTATTTACTGAGGTGATAATGTAAAATGGTCACCGTAAAGAGTTTCGAGCGTTAGCCCTTGGTCAGAGCGACAGAGTCTTTTGCTCTGATTTAGGGCTGAAGCTCGAAACGTTAGCCTTAATTTAAATTATCGTCAGCTTTAATTTACATTATCAAATGAGTTGATAAAACACGACTTCCGTATTGAGAGAAACGCTCACTCCGTCCATACAACAATATCCTGTTTAGAAGTCGTTTCCCCTCCGGGGGAATGGGAGATAAGTGAGTGAGTGAGGGCAGTCACTACACCGCTGTGGAAGTCTTTTAAAAATTCCAGCCACAAAAATTCATATTGTGAAGGCGACCATGTTATGATTTCAGGCGAATGTGCAAGTCAGTTTAGGCTAAACTTAAGTGGTCATCATGGGGATTTGCAGTAACCGCAACTAATGTCTAGGTAAGCGAAGAGTAACATTGTGAATCTTTCACCTCCCTCTTTCCTTTTACAGATGGTTACCGTTCCGTCATTCGGCTCAGAAGGAGACTAAACCAACCGGTGAAAACAAGAAATTCTTCGACTCTCTATCAAAACCAAAGGTAGAAGTAACATTTTAGACTGTCCACGTTGTTTTCACATAACCCCTCTATAATACCCATCATCAAGTTGCATACTTTTCTTGTCAGCTCGTTTAAAAGTTGTACATGATTATAAACTTAACGTAGGAGAACTTGAAGAGCTTATTTCTGTCCAGTATCCTCGGTAGTGTAACGTCTTATCTTCCTAATAGTGATTTTTATTGTGACAAAGGTCTCATCTTATTCTCAAGAAAATTTCTTACTTGCTTTGTTTTAGCATTACAACTCTCATCTGGAGAGTACGAGGTCAGGATCACCGGATACTGGGGCAGTGTACAGGGCTCTTCCGGTTTACAGGGTGAGCTATGTGATGATGTACTATAGCTTGTTGTAGAAAGTTAGGAAATGAATAGAATTTAGTAGAGGCAAATCCACGGAGTGGTTCTCTGTCCTCTGATTTGATGTCGAATTGGAGTGATGGTTTATGTAGAGAGAGGAGACCGATGAAAACCGAGTCAAAAACACTCGGAGCTTGGACGAAAGTTATCAGTGGACTCTGTCTACATGTACGTGTGTCACCAGGTTGGTTTTGATATCAGCTATTAACTGAGGCCATTTTTCTACCAAAGTTATTTAATTTTGTAAGTCAGCGGAGTATTTAGTTGGTTTGTCGTTCAGGCATCCGCTTTGTCACTTCGTTAGATTCTGTGTGAGTTATTCGTCAACAGTTAATCAGCTGCTCACATCTATCCCCTCGTTTGGTGTTCACTCACTTCAAGAGAATATAAAGACTATAAAGTTTATAATCTCTTGCTCACTTTTAGTGTGTCTCACGGCTGCCTGACCGGTAGTAAGCGTCTTTTTGTTTTTCTCACAGACTACTGCATAGTTGTCCGTCTGTTTTCCTTTGGACAGCGAGGGAAAGTTTTAACTGAATCAATTTTGCTCAGTTGTTAAGGCGTTTCTAATTCGAAAAAATGATTACTTTGTAGATTGAAACACCGGAAAGACTGAAGACACCAGCCATCAACATGCAATCATCATGGCTCACAAATCAGACACAAAATCAAAAGGTTCTTCGTCTCGACTTTCTTGTTCTGTGTCTTTTAAAACTATTCAACTTGAACCTTTTTGTTTTGTATGAATATGAACAAGAAGTTATTTCGTTCCTTTGATCAACAGGGACATGGCAATAAGTCAACGTTTGCTTACAGATCATCGTCTTCAACTCGGGTAAGCCACGTGATCTGTTGCGTAAATCGATCTCACTGGAGTGTCTCCTTCTTACAGCACGAAAATATGACCAAATACATACATAAAGAAAAAAAAAAGGGAACGAGACAGAGAATTAATGTTTTAATCGATCAAAATGGGTCCCCAGGTCTTCTTTTTGGGGTCGGGGGGAGGGAGGGGGAAGAAACCTCAGTAACTGCAATTAAAAAATTTTCTTTGAAATGCCATAATTTAAGGGGAACGCTACGCTGCTGGTCTCGTCGTGTGTCCCTACATATATATCTCGTCGCGAATGAACTCTGTTTTTCATCATCAGGAACCAGTAGTGTCCAGATTTCCACATATTGTCCAAGGTCACAAGAGATAGTTCTAACCAGAGGTTAACAAAGCTCCGTCGAATGGGATACTTTGCCTTCTTTCAGCTGTTCAGGGACAACAGACGTCCTCGAAATACCATAGACCACGACACAGCTTCATAATCTACTGACTAGTTCAGTGAATCACGTAACGAAACACAAAGGACCTCTAAGGGAACTTTATGTTTCCTTCACTTTCATGCCATCAGTGTATCCATCAAGACTAAAGACCTTTTTATGTTAAGTAAATTTTATATTCACGCGGAGATCTAAGCCATAGAATGCAGCGAGATTTGAGACTTGGAGCTTGACGAATTTCCATCAAGTTGTTTTCAAGACAACAAAGCCTTGACCTATCCTAAGATTTGGCGCGAACGGATCCTGCGCACTTGCCAGGAATCGGAGGGATTGAACTCAAAGTGCTTAGTAGATGTGGTATACTCTGAGAGAAGTTTTATAAATGAGACTTAATAGGATGTAAGCGAGTTTTAAGAAGATATATATATCTATATATATATATCCAAAGTTATTTAATGTAAATATTTTGTTAATATTGTACGTGAGTCAAGTGTATTTTATATTTATGAAGGAGAGAGAATTTATGTGTGCAGTAAGAAAACCGTTGAAGATATTGAGATCACAAAAACTCACCCTTAAGTATCACATTATTTAAGGGGACTTTAAACTTCCTCAATAAATTCACAAAAACACACACGTCATGCAATTAAAACAAGACGTCGTAAAAAATTAAAAAGATAAATTACAACTTGTAATCAGGCTACTTTTACGCAAACATTTTTCTTCTTATTTCTGATGCTACCAAGAAGTACTACCACTACTAACATTTGCTTTCACTACCAGCTCCAAACAAAAGCTGATCAAAATCACTGCCACACTCTCACTGCCTGTCTACTGAACCTTCATAAGTTGAGCAAGGAAGCCTTTCGCTCCTGCATAATATAATTCATGGTCTGTTTTCGAGCATCACGTTATCTTCCTTTGCAAAGTGACGGTGTTTACTAGTAACTGTCAAATCAACTTCTGACTGAAAGATAAGCTCGTGTTTCGTCATTACTCAAACATCATTTACCAAACTATACAACGTGATCCTACAAAATCGATCGTCCAATAAAGCCGGAGTCGTGCCATGAATTAGTAAGGTTATTCTAATATTGATAAAGCAGTTCATTTGCCAGAATATATACGTTCACGAAACCGAGAAGTGTTAACTTGTTACTCTCCATTGTGAATTCTGATGACTGATAAAGGAGGATGGAGTTTGATTTGTGGGGCAATATCTAATACGACATCTGCCACTCGACAAACAGTTGCATCGACCCTAAGAAATGGTAACAACGAACTTTACAAGACATGAAAATGAAACTGAAGTATTTGACGAATTGCTGTTATGTATACAAATGATCAAACCTTTGAAAGAATTTTGTCACAAAGTTATGCTTCATCCGGAGGGATTACTAAAAATTAATTCCTTTCCTTGATTTCTTATCGAACGACTTCATGACTGGATAAAAATACATTTTGTTGATGAAATCTTGAGGAGTGCGAGCCACTCAATATACTGAAAGCAAACACAACGATAATAGAGCTTTCATACCATCAGTGTATCTATCTAGACTAAAGACCTTTCATGTTAGGGAAATTTCACATTCACATGGATATCTAAGCCAGAGAATGTGGCGTGATTTGGGAAGAATTTCCATCAGGTTGTTTTCAAGACAACAAAGCCTTGACCTATCCTAAGATTTGGCGCAACCGGATCCTGCGCACTAGCCAGGAATCGGAGCGATTGAACTCAAAGTACTCAGTAGATGTGGTATACTCTGAGAGAAGTTTTATAAATGAGACCTAGTAGGAAGTAAGCGAATTTTAAGAAAATTTATGTATCGAAAGTTATTTAATGTAAATGTTTTGTAAATATTGTGCGTTAGTCAAGTGTATTTTATATTTATGAAGGAGAGAGAATTTGTGTGCCGTACGAAAAACTTTGAAGAAAAGCTGATCAAAATCACTGCCACGCTCTCACTGCCTGTCTACTGAGCCTTCATAAGTTTAGTAAGGAAGCCTGCCCTTTTTACGAGCTTGAGCTCCGCTTTTTTTTCCTTGCGAGGTCCTTATACTAGTAGAACCTGTACACAAAGTGTGATGCCTCCACTTCCGCAGAAAAATTCTTCATTTAAGCTTAGTCATATTCAATGCCGCAAGAATCACGAAAGCTCGGGATTTGTTGTGCAAAAAGACAGCGTTCATCCGTCGTCTCTTTATCCCTCACTGCACGTTCTGAAGACAACAGTTGTGGACGGGTCAGGAAAAAATTCTTTAATCGAGTAATCTTATTGTTTTTATTATTTTATTTCTTTTTACACACGTGTTGTGCACATCATACATTTTTCTGCCAGAACGAACAATCGCATTTCGCTTCGTTAATGTAGTAGGCTGTCAACTTGAGTGTGGAGCTGGAAAGCGTTTCAGATATTTGTATTCTTCAGTTCATGACGAGAAGTACGAAACGACAATACGTGCGCCAAACCCGTCGATCTCAAGATAGATGACGCCTTTAGCCAATAACTATACATTAGTAAATAGCCAGCTCACACCACCTGAACTTATCTGAGAATATAGATTTCCAGGGATAGTTGCGTGCGTGTGTGCTTATAGGCGTGTTACGCTCCTGCATAATATAATTCATGGTCTATTTTCAAGCATCACGTTATCTTCCTTTGCAAAGTGATGGTGTGTACTAGTAGCAGTCAAATCACCTTCTGACTGAAAGGGAAGCTCGTATTTCGCCATTACTCAAACATCATTTACCAAACTATGTCACCCACGATCCTACAAAATCGATCGTCCAATAAAGCCGGAGTCATGCCATGAATCAGTAGGGTTATTCGATTTCATATTGATAAAGCAGTTCATATGCAAGATTAAATACATTCACGAAGCCGAGAAGTGTTAACTTGTTATTCTCCATTGTGAATTCTGATGAATAAAGGAGGGTGGAGTTTGAGTTGTGGGGCAATATCTAATACGACATCTGCCACTCGACAAACAGTTGCATCGACCCTAAGAAATAGTAACAACGAACTTTACAAGACATGAAAATGAAACTAAAGTATTTGACGAACTGCTGTTATGTATACAAGTAATCAAACCTTTGAAAGAATTTTGTCACAAAGTTATGCTTCATCCGGAGGGATTACTAAAAATTAATTCCTTTCCTTGATTTCTTATACAACGACTTCATGACTGGATAAAAATACATTTTGTTGATGAAATCTTGAGGAGTGCGAGCCACTCAATATACTGAAAGCAAACACAACGATAATAGAGCTGCTTAAGGCGATCACAATCTCTCAAGAAACAAACCCGCTCTCCAAAATATAAATGTACAAAATCAAAGGTGCTTTTGACGTGTCTTTACGGGGTGTGCAAAGCCAGGAGATTGTTTCTTTTAATCACTGATCGTAAGCTCTCTGAAGCCGGTAAATAGAAATGTCATCACGTTTTATTCGGACTCACCGCTAAAAGTGGCATAGAAAAATCAAAGAATAGTTTTGAAATTTTCGAAATTTTTTTTTACTTTCTATTTTGCATTTGCACTAGTATAGAGGAAGTACAGGAAGCCTCTCTTTTTTTTCTTTTATTTCCTTCTGCTCAAATGGAGCTGACTCTCAACGTAAACTATTGTTTGAGTTACGTCGAACTAAAGCTCAAGCAGTTTCCCAGCCGACGTTATCGTAGTTAAGCATATTTCGACACATGTTTTGTTTTCCTTTTATGTCACAACCGCAAAAGCAGGTGAATATTGCAGTGTTCGATGAAAAATTTAAAGTTTGGTGGATTTCAGTGAAACGATCACTGAAGTCAAACTCGTACAATAGAATCGAGACATGTACTTAACAAACAAGAATTGAAAACGTCGGGAACTGAAATCATTACCTTTAATACGGCTGTGGAGCTTCTGTCATTATCAGTTATAACCATTAGATGATCTAATAATAAATATTAGGTCAACAAGGCTGAAATAAAGGAACACCACTTTTCACATGGTCTACATCAAATTGGACACCCACGATGAAATCCATCTGAATTGAAACTCGATCCATGCAAGGCTATTACTACAGATGATCTTTCGCATAGGATGCGTGCAGAGGAAACGTGCATAGGATAGGCATGTAAAGATGTTTTTCTAGTTTGCTGATGAAGCGTGGTTGACTTTTGATTTCCGTTTCAGCATTGTTGGAGAAATTCTCCCGTTCAGAAAAATGTTTAATGAAGCGTAGATTACTTTCGACCATTTTATTTTCCTTTTTTATTTGCGAACAAACAACATTGCATTTAAATATTATGATGGGCTTCAGGGCTTTAGGAGCTATTTGTGATTGATGCATGACTAAGAAAACCGATACTTGGCTCTTTTCATCTGCACGTGACGACAAATGGAAACAGGAACTAGAATCTCACCCTTGAGTTTGACTCATTCCTCAAAATTAACTTAAGCATTTCTATAAGGAAAACCTTATTCTTCGGCTCGAGTGAATGCACTGAAACCTCTCTGCAAGGGCCAATGGAGATGACAAACCATACTGGGTATGGAAAAGATAATACGTCCTTTGAAGAACTGCGATGCTCAACAGATTTTACAAGCGGTATTCATGAACATCTGATGTCTTTATCAGCGGTCAATATTTTCCTATCCATTGCTGCAGTTCTTGGGAATACTCTGATCCTCGTCGCTCTTCGGAGAGAATCTTCCCTCCATCCGCCGTCGAAGCTTTTGTTTCATAATTTGGCGACAACTGATCTTTGTGTTGGCCTAGTTGCAGAACCTCTCAATGTTGCCTATTGGATGTCTCTGGTTTACGAAGACTGGGATGTTTGTAGGTTCTCAGCGATTGCATCCTTTATGGCAGGCTACGTGTTGGCGTCGGTATCTATATTGACGTTGACTGCGATAAGTGTGGACAGGCTTCTCGCTCTCTTACTGGGGCTAAGGTACAAACAGGTTGTAACATTAAAGCGAACATATGCAGTTGTAACGACCTTTTGGGTAGTTTCCTGTGTCGTTGCGCTATTGTACCTCGCAAGCCACCGTATTACCGTCTGGTATGGCCGTATTACTATAGTATTTTGTCTTACGATCACAGCCGTCTCGTACACTTACATTTTCCTCAAGCTTCGTCGCCGTCAAACTGAAGTTTATAAACGTGTGCAGGAAGCACATCCAAAGTTGACAGTTCCACTTGACATTGGGCAATACAGAAAAGCAGTGCATAGTGCAGTGTGGGTTCAGCTTGCAATGGCTCTCTGTTATCTTCCATATCTCGTTGTGATGGCATTACGTAACAACATAACAATGTCTTCATCGTACTTTCTGGCTTGGGCAGCATCAGTTTCATTAGTGTATTTTAACTCATCACTTAACCCATTTCTTTATTGCTGGAAGATTGCTGAAGTAAGACAAGTAGTAAAAGAGACAATTCGCCCAGCGCTTTGTTGCGTTTGCAGTTTTATCAATGTCGATTAATTAAAAAGCACTCATCTTAACAAATTTTAGGGATATGAACAATCAAGATTGCAAATCATTTCGTGTCATCTTCACTGATCACTAAGTTTGTGCACGAACTATATATTCAAGACTAGAAAAAACGGGATTTTTTCGTTCCACAAATCATAAATAAATTTTTTAGTGTAATTTTTCAGGGGATGCTTTTTAAAGAGTTCTGCTTTTCTTCTAAGCCATCTAAACTGAGCAAGCATCATGGCTACTGACGTTTCTTTAAAACTTTGAAAAGGATCAATAAAAATGTGCCCATCATTAAACGTTCTGGAGTCTATTGCGGAAAGGTCTTGAGATGAAATTGATTTAGGCATCTGCCAAGTTTATCCAATAACCCTTTACACCCTAATATCAGTATGCATATTCTCCATACAGTTCTCTATACATTTCCCACACACGGTGCTGACTTGAAAAATTTGTTTAACAATCAAGAGCTTCTTTAGTTGGTGATCATTACCTTTATTCATATAACCTTCATGTGTGGTTTGGAGATGGTCTTGTGATGAGAAACAACATGCCAGTCACTCTTATGAGTCAAAGAGTAAATAGTTCGCTTGAAAGCAAGAGAGCGGAACCAGCTTGTTGTGCTTTTGCTGTCCTCACTCATCCTTGTTGCTGAAATGATGCAAATTAATTGAAATTATTTAGATTTAAATTATTTGTGCTCGATTTGATGGCGGATATTGGGACAATGATCAACTAAACCCTCTACAGTCACATTGCATTTCATTTCAACTACATTGTCTCTCTCTGGTTCATTATATTTTCACTAGAAGTAACAAGAAAAATATATTATTCGTATTAACTGAGAGATAAAATGAGCGGAAAACATGTCTTAAGATTTTTTTTCTCTTCATTTTATCACTAAACGATTTGCTGAAAAGAAAATATGGCGAGCAGTGCATTTTCTTTTACAGTACATAAGTCTACATACAATCATCATGACTCACAAATCAGACACAAAATCAAAAGGTTCTTCATCTCGACTTCTTGTTCTGTGTCTTTTAAAACTATTCAACTTGGACCTTTTTGTTTTGTTTGAATATAAAAGAGGAGTTATTTCGTTCCTTTGATCAACAGGGACATGGCGATAAGTCAATGTTTGCTTACAGATCATCGTCTTCAACTCGGGTAAGTCACGCGATCTGTTGCTTATGTCGAAATCACTGGGGTGTGTCCTTACAGCACGAAAATATGACCGAATACATATATAAAGGAAAAAAAGGGAACGAGAAAGAGAATTAATGTTTTAATCTGTTAAGATTAAGAAGTTAAGATCTTTTTGAGGTCTGGGGGAAGGGGGAGGGGGGAGAAACCTCAGTAAAATTGCAATTTGAAAATTTTCTTAGAAATACCAGAATTTAAGGAGAACTCCACGCTGCTGGTTTCGTCATGTGCCCCTACATATATATATATTACGTATTACTATATATAGTATATATTACTATATATACTGCAATGTTATTTGTTCGCAAATAATAAAGGAAAATAAAATGGTCGAAAGTAATCTACGCTTCATTAAACATTTTCTGAACGGGAGAATTTCTCCAACAATGCTGAAACGGAAATCGAAAGTCAACCACGCTTCATCAGCAAACTAGAAAAACGTCTATACATGCGTATCCTATGCACGTTTCCTCTGCACGCATCCTATGCCAAAGATCATCTGTATTAATAGCCTTGCATGGATCTAGTTTCAATTCAGATGGATTTCATTCTGGGTGTTCAATTTGATGTAGACCATGTGAAAATCGGTGTTCCTTTATTTCAGCCTTGTTGACCTAATATTAATTATTAAATCATCTAATGGTTATAACTGATAATGACGGAAGCTCCACAGCCGTATTAAAGGTAATGATTTCAGTTCCAGACGTTTTCAATTCTTGTTTGTTAAGTACATGTCTCGATTCTATTGTACGAGTTTGACTTCAGTGATCGTTTCACTGAAATCCACCAAACTCTAAATTTTTCATTGAACACTGCAATATTTGCGGTCGTGACATAAAAGGAAAACAAAACATGTGTCGAAATATGCTTAATTATGATAACGTCGGTTGGGAAACTGCTTGAGCTTTAGTTCGACGTAATAACTCAAACAATAGTTTACGTTGAGAGTCAGCTCCATTTAAGCAGAAAGAAATAAAAGAAAAAAAAAAGAGAGGCTTCCTGTACTTCCTCTATACTGGTGCAAATGTAATTAAAAATAAATAAAATTTCGATTTCAAAACTATTGTTTGATTTTTCTATGCCACTTTTAGCGGAGAGTCCGAATAAAATGTGAAGACATTTCTATTTACCGGCTTCAGAGAGCTTACGATCAGTGATTAAAAGAAACAATCTCCTGGCTTTGCGCACCCCGTAAAGATACGTGAAAAGTACCTTTGATTTTGTACATTTATATTTTGGAGAGCGGGTTTGTTTCTTGAGAGATTGTGATCGCCTTAAGCAGCTCTATTATCGTTGTGTTTGCTTTCAGTATATTGAGTGGCTCGCAC
Source organism: Pocillopora verrucosa (assembly GCF_036669915.1). NCBI lineage: Eukaryota > Metazoa > Cnidaria > Anthozoa > Scleractinia > Pocilloporidae > Pocillopora > Pocillopora verrucosa. The sequence continues at coordinate 9,475,619 of NC_089318.1, read as the reverse complement.
TCCTCAAGATTTCATCAACAAAATGTATTTTTATCCAGTCATGAAGTCGTTGTATAAGAAATCAAGGAAAGGAATTAATTTTTAGTAATCCCTCCGGATGAAGCATAACTTTGTGACAAAATTCTTTCAAAGGTTTGATTACTTGTATACATAACAGCAGTTCGTCAAATACTTTAGTTTCATTTTCATGTCTTGTAAAGTTCGTTGTTACTATTTCTTAGGGTCGATGCAACTGTTTGTCGAGTGGCAGATGTCGTATTAGATATTGCCCCACAACTCAAACTCCACCCTCCTTTATTCATCAGAATTCACAATGGAGAATAACAAGTTAACACTTCTCGGCTTCGTGAATGTATTTAATCTTGCATATGAACTGCTTTATCAATATGAAATCGAATAACCCTACTGATTCATGGCATGACTCCGGCTTTATTGGACGATCGATTTTGTAGGATCGTGGGTGACATAGTTTGGTAAATGATGTTTGAGTAATGGCGAAATACGAGCTTCCCTTTCAGTCAGAAGGTGATTTGACTGCTACTAGTACACACCGTCACTTTGCAAAGGAAGATAACGTGATGCTTGAAAATAGACCATGAATTATATTATGCAGGAGCGTAACACGCCTATAAGCACACACGCACGCAACTATCCCTGGAAATCTATATTCTCAGATAAGTTCAGGTGGTGTGAGCTGGCTATTTACTAATGTATAGTTATTGGCTAAAGGCGTCATCTATCTTGAGATCGACGGGTTTGGCGCACGTATTGTCGTTTCGTACTTCTCGTCATGAACTGAAGAATACAAATATCTGAAACGCTTTCCAGCTCCACACTCAAGTTGACAGCCTACTACATTAACGAAGCGAAATGCGATTGTTCGTTCTGGCAGAAAAATGTATGATGTGCACAACACGTGTGTAAAAAGAAATAAAATAATAAAAACAATAAGATTACTCGATTAAAGAATTTTTTCCTGACCCGTCCACAACTGTTGTCTTCAGAACGTGCAGTGAGGGATAAAGAGACGACGGATGAACGCTGTCTTTTTGCACAACAAATCCCGAGCTTTCGTGATTCTTGCGGCATTGAATATGACTAAGCTTAAATGAAGAATTTTTCTGCGGAAGTGGAGGCATCACACTTTGTGTACAGGTTCTACTAGTATAAGGACCTCGCAAGGAAAAAAAAGCGGAGCTCAAGCTCGTAAAAAGGGCAGGCTTCCTTACTAAACTTATGAAGGCTCAGTAGACAGGCAGTGAGAGCGTGGCAGTGATTTTGATCAGCTTTTCTTCAAAGTTTTTCGTACGGCACACAAATTCTCTCTCCTTCATAAATATAAAATACACTTGACTAACGCACAATATTTACAAAACATTTACATTAAATAACTTTCGATACATAAATTTTCTTAAAATTCGCTTACTTCCTACTAGGTCTCATTTATAAAACTTCTCTCAGAGTATACCACATCTACTGAGTACTTTGAGTTCAATCGCTCCGATTCCTGGCTAGTGCGCAGGATCCGGTTGCGCCAAATCTTAGGATAGGTCAAGGCTTTGTTGTCTTGAAAACAACCTGATGGAAATTCTTCCCAAATCACGCCACATTCTCTGGCTTAGATATCCATGTGAATGTGAAATTTCCCTAACATGAAAGGTCTTTAGTCTAGATAGATACACTGATGGTATGAAAGCGAAGGAAACACAAGGTTCTCTTAGTGATCCGTTGTGTTTCGTTACGCAATTCACTGAACCAGTCAGTGTGGCGTGATCTATGGCAGGTATTTCAAGGACGTCTGTTATCACTCAACAGCTGAAAGAAGGCAAAGTATCCCATTCGACGGAGCTTTGTTAACCTCTGGCTAGAGCTATCACTTGTGACCTTGGACAATATGTGGAAATCTGGACACTACTGTTCCTGATGGCGAAAAACAGAGTTTGATCGCGACGAGATATGTATATATATATATATATATATATATATATATATATATATATATTTATAATAAAGTTCGGATATAACGCGCGCTGTCATTGGTTGAAAGAGCGTGCTCTATGAGAGTATAGAGCATAGAACTGAGCTAAAGCTGTCACGCCATCTACCAAATTGTACCATGTTCGACCTTTTCCGGGACTTCTTTTTGGCTTTTTTCCGATAATTGAAAGTGAAATTTCGGAACAAGCGAGCCGGCAAGTAGTAACAGAAGAACCAAAGAAAGGTTTGTAAACATACCAGGCGCTATTATTTACGTTATTAAAACGTAGGCAGATACGCAAATCCTCAAAGGAAAAACAAAATAGACATTCCGAGTTTTAAAGATTTTCACGCTCACTTAGATTGCAAGCTTACGTACGGTAATGAAAATCAAACACAGCCAACACTCGTATAGTATATAAAGTTCAGAGTTCAAAAACAAAATAGAACAAAACAGAAATGATGAAAAATATAACCAAACTGGCATAATTGTTAAAATTCATACTAATCATGACGGTGTCTGAGCAAATATGATCATGCTGAAGTCCATCGCGGCTCACTTATCATGCCGCCCTTCGAGTGAAAACATAAGAGCTCGCTCTGATATCCTTTCCAATGTGTTGAGTGGAAAGTCACTTCAGTCACTGCAGCCAAGTTTTGCGGCGCGGTCATCCCGAGCGATCTTCATGTTCCGGTGAATTCGGCTGTCGTTCATTTAAAAAACACTCGCCTTGAACAGTTTGTTTTCTACCTTGTCATGTGAAAAAACCCGCGTGTTTTTATTAGCCATAATTCGGCTGAAGTTCACTGAACATTTCACTTCAAGATTCTGAATTAAAAACTTCAGGCAAAAGCGTTAAATTCGACCGTTAAATTCGACCCCGACTCAAGAAGTGGGAAGAAACACGAGACTACGTCTCGTGTTTCTCCCTACACTTCTTTCGTGCTCTAGCCGCTTCCTGCGTGCTTTATAACAGAACAGAGCACAGTCAAGGCTTCTCTATTTGTTAAATATATATATATGTAGGGGCACATGACGAAACCAGCAGCGTGGAGCTCTCCTTAAATTCTGGTATTTCTAAGAAAATTTTCAAATTGCAATTTTACTGAGGTTTCTCCCCCCTCCCCCTTCCCCCAGACCTCAAAAAGATCTTAACTTCTTAATCTTAACAGATTAAAACATTAATTCTCTTTCTCGTTCCCTTTTTTTCCTTTATATATGTATTCGGTCATATTTTCGTGTTGTAAGGACACACCCCAGTGATTTCGACATAAGCAACAGATCGCGTGACTTACCCGAGTTGAAGACGATGATCTGTAAACAAACGTTGACTTATTGCCATGTCCCTGTTGGTTAAAGGAACGAAATAACTCCTCGTTCATATTCAAACAAAACAAAAAGGCCCAAGTTAAATAGATTTAAAAGACGCAGAACAAGAAAGTCAAGATGAAGAACCTTTTGATTTTGTGTCTGATTTGTGAGCCATGATGATTGCATGTTGATGGATGGTGTCTTCATTCTTTCCGGCGTTTAAATCGACAAAGTAATTATCTTTTCGAATTAGAAACGCCTCGACAACTGAACAAAATTGGTTCGGTTAAAACCTTCCCTCACTGTCCAAACGAAAACAGACGGACAATTATGCATGGTCATATTTTCGTGTTGTGAGAAGGAGACACTCCAGTGAGATCGATTTACGCAACAGATCGCGTGACTTACCCGAGTTGAAGACGATAGTCTGTAAGCAAACGTTGACTTATTGCCATGTCCCTGTTGATCAAAGGAACGAAATAACTTCTTGTTCATATTCAAACAAAACAAAAAGGTTCAAGTTGAATAGTTTTAAAAGACACAGAGCAAGAAAGATGAAGAACCTTTTGATTTTGTGTCTGATTTGTGAGTCATAATGATTGTATGTAGACTTATGTACTGTAAAAGAAAATGCACTGCTCGCCATATTTTCTTTTCAGAAAATCGTTTAATGATAAAATGAAGAGAAATAAATCTTAGGACATGTTTTCCGCTCATTTTATCTCTCAGTAAATACGAATAATATATTTTTCTTGTTACTTCTAGTGGAAATATAATGAACCAGAGAGAGACAATGTAGTTGAAATGAAGTGCAATGTGACTGCAGAGGGTTAAGTTGATCGCTGTCCCAATATCCGCCATCAAATCGAGCACAAATAATTTAAATCTAAATAATTTCAATTAATTTGCATCATTTCAGCAACAAGGATGAGTGAGGACAGCAAAAGCACAACAAGCTGGTTCCGCTCTCTTGCTTTCAAGCGAACTATTTACTCTTTGACCCCTAAGAGTGACTAGTATGTTGTTTCTCTTCACAGTATCATCCGCAAACCACACATTAAGGTTATATGAATAAACGGAATGATCACCAACTAAAGAAGCTCTTGATTGTTAAACAAATTCTTCAAGTCAGCACCATGCCTGGGAAATGTATAGAGAACTGTATGGAGAATATGCATACTGATATTAGGGTGTAAAGGGTTATTGGATAAACTTGACAGATGCCTTAATCAATTTCATCTGAAGACCTTTCCGCAATAGACTCCAGAACGTTTAATGATGTGCACATTTTTACTTATCCTTTTCAAAGTTTCAAAGAAACGTCAGTAGCCATGATGCTTGCTCAGTTTAGATGGCTTAGAAGAAAAGCAAAAACTCTTTAAAAAGCATCCTCTGAAAAATGACATTAAAAATTTTATTTATGATTTGTGGAACGAAAAAAATCCCGTTTTTTCTAGTCTTGAATGTATACTTTGTGCACAAACTTAGTGATCAGTGAAGATGACACGAAATGATTTGCAATCTTGATTGTTCATATCCCTAAAATTTTTGAAGATGAGTGCTTTTTAATTAATCGACATTGATAAAACTGCACACACAACAAAGCGCTTGGCGAATTGTCTCTTTTACTACTCGTCTCACTTCAGCAATCTTCCAGCAATAAAGAAATGGGTTAAGTGATGAGTTTAAATACACTAATGAAACTGATGCTGCCCAAGCCAGAAAGTACGATGAAGACATTGTTATGTTGTTACGTAATGCCATCACAACGAGATATGGAAGATAACAGAGAGCCATTGCAAGCTGAACCCACACTGCACTATGCACTGCTTTTCTGTATTGCCCAATGTCAAGTGGAACTGTTAACTTTGGATGTGCTTCCTGCACACGTTTATAAACTTCAGTTTGACTGCGACGAAGCTTGAGGAAAATGTAAGTGTACGAGACGGCTGTGATCCCAAGACAAAACACTACAGTAATACGGCCATACCGGACAGTAATACGGTGGCTTGCGAGATACAATAGCGCAACGACACAGGAAACTACCCAAAAGGTCGTTACAACTGCATATGTTCGCTTTAATGTTACAACCTGTTTGTACCTTAGCCCCAGTAAGAGAACGAGAAGCCTGTCCACACTTATCGCAGTCAACGTCAATATAGATACTGACGCCAACACGTCATAAACCAGAGACATCCAATAGGCAACATTAAGAGGTTCTGCAACTAGGCCAACACAAAGATCAGTTGTCGCCAAATTATGAAACAAAAGCTTCGACGGCGGATGTAGGGAAGATTCTCTCCGAAGAGCGACGAGGATCAGAGTATTCCCAAGAACTGTAGCAATGGATAGGAAAATGTTGACCGCTGACAAAGACATCAGATGTTTATGAATATCGCTTGTAAAATCTGTTGAGCATCGCAGTTCTTCAAAGGACGTATTATCTTTTCCATACCCAGTATGGTTTGTCATCTCCATTGGCCCTTGCAGAGAGGTTTCAGTGCATTCACTCGAGCCGAAGAATAAGGTTTTCCTTATAGAAATGCTTAAGTTAATTTTGAGGAATGAGTCAAACTCAAGGGTGAGATTCTAGTTCCTGTTTCCATTTGTCGTCTTATGCGGACGAAAAAATATATATATATATATATATATATATATATATATATATATATATACATACATACATATCTCGTCGCGATCAAACTCTGTTTTTCGCCATCAGGAATCAGTGTCCAGATTTCCACATATTGTCCAAGCTCTAGCCAGAGGTTAACAAAGCTCCGTCGAATGGGATACTTTGCCTTCTTTCAGCTGTTGAGGGATAACAGACGTCCTTGAAATATCTGCCATAGATCACGACACAGCTTCATCATCTACTGACTGGTTCAGTGAATTGCGTAACGAAACACAACGGATCACTAAGAGAACCTTGTGTTTCCTTTCCATCAGTGTATCTATCTAGACTAAAGACCTTTTCATGTTAGGGAAATTTCACATTCACATGGATATCTAAGCCAGAGAATGTAGCGAGATTTGGGACGAGTTTCCATCAGGTTGTTTTCAAGACAACAAAGCCTTGACCTATCCTAAGATTTGGCGCGAACGAATCCTGCGTAATTGCTAGGAATTGGAGCCATTGAACCCAAAGTGCTCAGTAAATGTGGTATACTCAGAAACAAGTTTTATAAATGAGACTTAGTAGGAAGTAAGCGAGTTTTAAGAAAACTTATGTATCGAAAGTTATTTAATGTAAATGTTTGTAAATATTGTACGTTAGTCAAGTGTATTTTATATTATTGAAGGGGAGAGAATTTATGTGTGCCGTACAAAAAACTTTGAAGATATTTAGATCACATAAACTCACCCTTAAGTATCACATTATTTAAAGGGGCCTTAAACTTCCTCAATAAATTCAAAAAATACACACACGTTATGCAACTAAACAAGACGTCGTAAAAAATAAAAAAGATGAATTACAACTTGTAATCAGGCTACTTTCACGCAAACATTTTTTCTTCTAATTTCTGATGCTACCAAGAAGTACTACCACTACTCACATTTGCTTTCACTACCAGCTCCAAACAAAAGCTGATCAAAATCACTGCCACACTCTCACTACCCGTCTACTGAACCTTCATAAGTTAAGCAAGGAAGGCTGCCCTTTTTACGAGCTTGAGCTCCGCTTTTTTTTCCTTGCGAGGTCCTTATACTAGTAGAACCTTGTACACAAAGTGTGATGCCTCCGCTTCCGCAGAAAAAATTCTTGATTTAGGCTTGGTCATCTTCAATGCCGCAAGAATCACGAAAGCTCGGGATTTGTTGTGCAAAAAGACAGCGTTCACCCGTCGTGTCTTTATCCCTCACTGCACGTTCTGAAGACAACAGTTGTGGACGGGTCAGGGAAAATTCTTTAATCAAGTAATCTTAATTTTTTTTATTTCTTTTTACTCACGTGTTGTGCACATCATACATTTTTCTGCCAGAACGAACAATCGCTCCTAACCTATGATGGTGCGAAAGGGATTGGCAATCCTTTTAAGGAACTGAAAACTTCGTCCAGCAGCGCAGGCCGAAACAAAATGCGTCGGCAATTGCAAAGCTGAGTCATGTATTCCAAAATAAGTGTGGGGGCATTTAAAATCTTGCGCTGAACTCGTCGATTGTGGTCACCATTTCGGTTCGTTAATGTAGTAGGCTGTCAACTTGAGTGTTGAGCTGGAAAGCGTTTCAGATATTTGTATTCTTCAGTTCATGACGAGAAGTACGAAACGACAATACGTGCGCCAAACCCGTCGATCTCAAGATAGATGACGCCTTTTGCCAATAACTATACATTAGTAAATAGCCAGCTCACACCACCTGAACTTATCTGAGAATATAGATTTCCAGGGATAGTTGCGTGCGTGTGTGCTTATAGGCGCGTTACGCTCCTGCATAATATAATTCATGGTCTGTTTTCAAGCATCTCGTTATCTTCCTTTGCAAAGTGACGGTGTGTACTAGTAGCAGTCAAATCAACTTCTGACTGAAAGGGAAGCTCGTATTTCGCCATTACTCAAACATCATTTACCAAACTATATCACCCACGATCCAACAAAATCGATCGTCCAATAAAGCTGGAGTCATGCCATGAATCAGTAGGGTTATTCGATTTCATATTGATAAAGCAGTTCATATGCAAGATTAAATAGATTCACGAAGTCGAGAAGAGTTAACTTGATATTCTCCATTGTGAATTCTGATGAAAAAAGGAGGGTGGAGTTTGAGTTGTGGGGCAATATCTAATACGACATCTGCCACTCGACAAACAGTTGCATCGACCCTAAGAAATAGTAACAACGAACTTTACAAGACATGAAAATGAAACTAAAGTATTTGACGAACTGCTGTTATGTATACAAGTAATCAAACCTTTGAAAGAATTTTGTCACTAAATTATGCTTCATCCGGAGGGATTATTAAAAATTAATTCCTTTCCTTGATTTCTTATCGAACGACTTCATGACTGGATAAAAATACATTTTGTTGATGAAATCTTGAGGAGTGCGAGCCACTCAATATACTGAAAGCAAACACAACGATAATAGAGCTGCTTAAGGCGATCACAATCTCTCAAGAAACAAACCCGCTCTCCAAAATATAAATGTACAAAATCAAAGGTGCTTTAGACGTGTCTTTACGGGGTGTGCAAAGCCAGGAGATTGTTTCTTTTAATCACTGATCGTAAGCTCTCTGAAGCCGGTAAATAGAATGTCGTCACGTTTTATTCGGACTCTCCGCTAAAAATGGCATACAAAAATCAAAGAAATTTTCGAAATTTTTTTACTTTCTATTTCGCATTTGCACTAGTATAGAGGAAGTACAGGAAGCCCCTCTTTTTTTCTTTTATTTCCTTCTGCTTAAATGGAGCTGACTCTCAACGTAAACTATTGTTTGAGTTATTACGTCGAACTAAAGCTCAAGCCGTTTCCCGACCGACGTTATCGTAGTTAAGCATATTTCGACACATGTTTTGTTTTCCTTTTATGTCACGACCGCAAAAGCAGGTGAATATTGCAGTGTTCGATGAAAAATTTAGAGTTTGGTGGATTTCAGTGAAACGATCACTGAAGTCAAACTCGTACAATAGAATCGAGACATGTACTGAACAAACAAGAATTGAAAACGTCTGGAACTGAAATCATTTCCTTTGATACGGCTGTGGAGCTTCCGTCATTATCAGTTATAACCATTAGATGATCTAATTATAGATATTAGGTCAACAAGGCTAAAATAAAGGAACACCACTTTTCACACGTTTTACATTAAATTAGACACCCAGAATGAAATCCATCTGAATTGAAACTAGATCCATGCAAGGCTATTACTACAGATGATCTTTGGCATGGGATACGTGCATAGGAAATGTGTATAGGATAGGCATGTATAGACATGTTTCTAGTTTGCTGATGAAGCGTGGGTGACTTTCGATATCCGTTTCAGCATTGTTGAAGAGTTCTCCTGTTCAGAAAAAATGTTCAGTGAAGCGTAGATTACTTTCGACCATTTTATTTTCCCTTTTAATTTGCAAACAAATAACATAGCACTATTGCATCCAAATGTTATGATGCGCTTCAGGGTCTTAAGATCTAAAAAAGATATTCAATTATGTGGTATGTGATTAATGCAAAACTAAGAAAACCGATATTTGGCTCTTTTCATCCGGACGTGACGACAAATGGAAACAGGAACTAGAATCTCACCCTCAATTATCCCAAGCATTTCTATAAGGAAAACCTTATTCTTCGGCTTGAGCGAATGCACTGAAACCTCTCTGCAAGGGACAATGGCGATGACAAACCATACTGAGTATAGAAAAGATAATATGTCCTTTGAAGACCTGCGATGCTCAACAGATTTTACAAGCGGTATTCATGAATATCTGATGTCTTTATCAGCGGTCAATATTTTCCTATCCATTGCTGCAGTTCTTGGGAATACTCTGATCTTCGTCGCTCTTCGGAGAGAATCTTCTCTACATCCGCCGTCGAAGCTTTTGTTTCATAATTTGGCGACAACTGATCTTTGTGTTGGCCTAATTGCAGAACCCCTCAATGTTGCCTATTGGATGTCTCTGGTTTATGAAGACTGGGATGTTTGTCGGTTCTCAGCAAGTGCATCCTTTATGGTAGGCTACGTGTTGGCGTCAGTATCTTTGTTAACGTTGACTGCGATAAGTTTGGACAGGCTTCTCGCTCTCTTACTGGGGCTAAGGTATAAACAGGTTGTAACATTAAAGCGAACATATGCAGTTATAACGACCTTTTGGTTAGTTTCCTGTGTCGTTGCGGTATTGTTCCTCGCAAGCCACCGTATCACTATTTGGTATGGCCGTATTGCTACAGTATTTTGTCTTACGATCACAGCCGTCTCATACACTTACATTTTCCTCCAGCTTCGTCGCCGTCAAACTGAAGTTCATGAACGTGTGCAGCAAGAACATCTAAAGTTAACCGTCCCACTTGACATTGTGCGATACAGGAAAGCAGTGCATAGTGCAGTGTGGGTTCAGCTTGCAATGGTTCTCTGTTATCTTCCATATCTTGTTGTGATGGCCTTACGAAGTAACATAACAATGTCTTCATCGTATTTTCTGGCTTGGGCAGCATCAGTTTCATTAGTGTATTTAAACTCATCACTTAACCCATTTCTTTATTGCTGGAAGATTGCTGAAGTGAGACAAGTAGTAAAAAAGATAATTCGCCAAGCGCTTTGTTGCATGTGCAGTTTTATCGATGTCGATTAATGAAAAAGCACTCATTTTCACAAATTTTAGGGATATAAACAATCAAGATTGCAAATCATTTCATGTCATCTTCACTGAACGCTAAGTTTGTGCACGAAGTATACATCCAAGACCAGAAAAAACAGAAATTTTTTTGTTCCACAAATCATAAGTAAATTTTTTAGTGTAATTTTTCAGAGGATGCTTTTTAAAGAGTTTGCTTTTCTTCTAAGCAAGCATCATGGCTACTGACGTTTCTCTGAGACTTTGAAAAGGATCAATAAAAATATGCCCATCATTAAACGTTCTGGAGTCTATTGCGGAAAGGTCTTCAGATGAAATTGATTAAGGCATCTGCCAAGTTTATCCAATAACCCTTTACACCCTAATATCAGTATGCATATTCTCCATAAAGTTCTCTTTACATTTCCCAGGCATGGTGCTGACTTGAAGAATTTGTTTAACAATCAAGAGCTTCTTTAGTTGGTGATCATTCCCTTTATTCATATAACCTTCATGTGTGGTTTGGGGATGATACTGTGAAGAGAAACAACATACTAGTTACTCTTATGGGTCAAAGAGTAAATAGTTCGCTTGAAAGCAAGAGAGCGGAACCAGCTTGTTGTGCTTTTGCTGTCCTCACTCATCCTTGTTGCTGAAATGATGCAAATGAATTGAAATTATTTAGATTTTAGTTATTTGTGCTCGATTTGGTGACGGATATTGCGACAGTGATCAATTTAACCCTCTGCAATCGCATTGCGTTTCGTTTCAACTGGGTGTTGGAAGAAAAAAATTCTTCGTACCCACTGAGAGAAAACATGTCTTCAGATTTTTTTTCTTTCATTTTATCATTAAACGAGTTGCTGACAAGGAAATATAGCGAGCAGTACATTTACTTTTAGAGTACATTTGAAGTTATAGTGTGATTATGAAGTCTAAAGACCATGTTTTAAAAGCCAGGGTGGCCCCCTAGCCATCCCTTGGGCGACTTGCCTATTTTGCTATTTCAAACATCCTGCAAATCTTACCACTGATTCCAAGTCTTCCCGGAATAAAGCTGTATTTGAATAATGATTCACTGATATTTTTATCTTGAGGAATCGATTGTCCTTCAAAAATGAGTGGGTAGATTCCAAACCGGTACTAAAGCCTTCACCTATCGTCGCCCTTGAGAGATATTTTATAATACGTACATGATGTGTATGTTTGCTCGCAAAGGGTCTGGGGTTGGTTTAGGTATAATGAGTCCAGATTCCTGGCTCCAACACAGGTACAAAGATGAAACACTCATGAAAAAAAAAAAAAAATTAATAAGCTTTAGAAATAGAATCGATTCATCGCAGTAATTTTTAGTATAGTGGGAAGAAGTGTCTACGCGTGTTATTAATGTTAATGCACGCTCTAACACTCGTCGTGGGTGGTCGTCTCGTACGTTAATTAAAGGAATACAGAAAGTTTTTTAGACCTTAAGAATCAACAATATTTTCCTGATCATTTTTTTCTGTTTACTTCTCCTTTTTGACTTTTTCGATGAAAATACTTATCCTACTTGAAAGTATCCTTATTTATGTAAAAACAAGCATACGCCGAGACTGCCTTAACTGGATTTACAGTGCAAGTTTGCCAAATATGGTGAAGGATAAAATTTGTTGAGCGATCAGTTCGCTCTCGTGTAAACTGACTCGAGCTGAATCATTTCTTGAGCGCCGTGGTGGCTAAGTTCAGATGGGACAAATACTAGCGTCAGTCTCTCGCAAGCTCAAGAACTTGAAAAATAAAGCTTGAATTGGAAGACGGGATTGTTTTCTCCTGAAAATATGGATCCCAGAAAGGAAGCTTTTGTCTTTATTTGCCAAACGTCGAATAGCGCACCCGTCTAAATTTTACAATTAAGTCTTCAGTGACCGAGGGCATGTAAGAAAATTTCATATCCGGCTTGTTTCAGGTTCATACACAGCATCGTGAATATCCTTCTCCTCTAGCGTAAAAACTGTGACAGGAGTTAATAATTGAAGCGATATGCCCTCAATGTTTTTCTTTTATTGAGAATAATTCAAAAGTTCTCCTAAAACTCTAGTCAGGCTTAGAAACTACTCAGTTAAGACGCAGGTTGAAATTAAGAAGTGAGGCAATTTATCCGCAGCCTCTCCGAAATTAAGAGAGTCTCAAAGTCTTCATCGAGTCCTTGAGTATCTAAAAGTGTTTTTAGAAAAACACAGAAATCGTTAAAAAAGGAGATATCCTCATATCTACGCTGTTCATATCATAGTAATACAAAATTATTACTGAACCCTCGCAAATAATGCACTTTTTTCCAAGCGAGGCATTTATTCTTACAGCTGTGGTCGTGTTGCTTAAATTCAAAGGTATCATTGATAAATACCCGTGTGCAGAAAAACCTGTTTAAAAAGTAGGCCATGAGAAATCTTAACTAGTAAGGCAAAATGCTCACAGCGTCTATCTTGTACGTAACATTGCAAAATTGTGGTTGAAGCCGCGGCGTGCGTAGATAAATCAGTTTTGAAGCAGGGAAAACGATGTAATTGAAGAAATGCGCATTGAACGTCTCATCAGTCCATTTAAGGCAAAAAATATTTTAAAACCGTTTTAGAAGCGGGAAAAGGTTTATTAGTAAGGCAATAGGACCTTAACTCGTCTCGTGGTGATAATTATACGAAATTTGTTATTAGACCTTAGCGCAACGAAACAAATGCCTTGGAAACAAAGACATTGGCAAGTGAGGAAACAACACGACACAATTTCTCTCGTGATGATTGCAATGAAAAAACATGTAACTCATAAGGCTTAGTGCAGATAAAAATAACTTTAAAAGCAGACGGGTCGTTATAAAAAGAGGCATATATACTCACTTGAAATATTGAATATAACCTTTTAAAATGAAAATTAAAAGAAGACAGTAAAAGACAGGTTCAATTTTTATCTATATCAACTTAAAAATCTAGGAAAACAAAACTTTATTGTACATCTTAGTGAATACACTAACGTCAGATCACGAAACATAGAACAACCAATAGCGGGTGCACTACGCATCTAAAAGGATTTTCGGCCGGCTAACTGCTGAATAAACAAGACTTACCGCCACCTGCATGTTAGTCGTAAAAAAGAGGGTACGGGGCTTTTAAGTCCATTAATGACTGGAAGGTTTCTAAAAAGCATCAAAGAGTTAGTCACCTAGAAAACAACAAATAACTCCTTTTTGCTCATTACGTAATACACCATTCACGTGTGGCTACCGGGCAAACAACACAGTTTCCACAGCGACAAGCACTGCCACCGATTATAATTCTTTTAAATCAAGGCAGGCAGATCTCACGCTGCGGCAAAGATCCCATGTTAGATTTTCGATGGTGACATTGAATCGTATCACCCAGAAAGCCATTTTTTTAACCAGTGACAAAGCAACTAGTTAAGATTAAATAGGCTTCCGTAATACTTAAACTTACAGCGAGCAGCTACAAGCTGAAAACCGCGGGTAACTAACAACACCGAAAGCACTTAATATCATTTGATCATTAGTAGCGTGCTTATTGTGGTTTCTTCATGTGCACGTGCGTATGTTTGCCGCTTACGTCCAATGCGGTAATTTATGCCTACATAGTTCAGCTAGGAAAAATGGATATTGATATGTTACCAAATTAACACACTTGACACACAGTAACTAACATTTTTTTCATCAGTTTCTGCTCATGGCGAAACTTTATCTCGCCGACAAATGGACACTAGAATTCCCGAGTCTTCCATCACAATTGACATTTAAACGCTCTTCAGCGATGTTTTATAGACTACGTCCCTACCAATTTGACAATTTTCTAGATATCTTCTACTTTAAAGTGATCATAAAAAATAGGCTAAGTGCACAGGAAATCATCGAATCTATTTAATAGAGTAGCTGTACTCTGGTATAATTTTTCAAAAAAAAAAAAAAAAAAAAAAAAAATAAAAGAAATGAAATACGGACAGTCGGGAAAATGTTACTTAAAATGCCATGTCCATCACAAGGATAAAGTGTGACAATGCTACTTAACGGGCACTGTTTTGATGCACAGTTTTTTTTTCCATATTTCACTCTAAAATTCTTCATAGTGCTCTTGACGTGTCCTTTATAAAGTGAACATGCTAATTTTCTTTCTTTAAAATATCATGCAGCTTTTAAGTAATATCTGTTCATATGTACCCCGGAACTTTTCCAGTGATCAGGAAGTATTTAAATAAGTCGCTGATTATAAGTGGCGTAATATTCATTCATGTGTCTCTTCAATGGGCAACAAGGACTTTGTAAATCAATGTATAAAAAGGCACAGGTGTTTTTGTGCTTTTTGTGTTTTTGTTGTTGATTCTTAGCGCTGATTTACAGCAAAGCATTCCTTATTCAATGTCAAGGTCATTTAGCATATTCCAAGAATGAAATGCCCTTAAACCCAATTTAATAGCATGGGAGCGAAAGGAAGAAAAATTAAAAACCTTCAATTTTCAAAATCCCGTGACTGGCAAGATAAATTGTTGTGGGGGATTATTGGCTGTCTTTGAGAACAGAAATTAGTCGTCAGTGTTAATAACTTTAGGAACATTTCCATGCAATTATGACCGCTGATGTCAATTAAGAGTATTTAACGAACTAGCAAATGAAACGTGCTAAAAGCTTCTTTCCGCCTCGCGTTGCTTCTGAACAGTTCTCAATTACGAACTATTACCGACTTTATCAGAAGGCGCTATAGCTATAGCCAGTGTCATTATTAAGGAGATATATAGCCAGGATCTTAGAATGACAGCCCCAGATGTGCATCCTATTTTTAGCGTACTTCCATTTAAAAGTCTTAATACATCTTCATAATTAGACGCAATGACGACCGATTGTACACCCACTTTATCCATTTGTTTAATTTTTGGAAAAAATAAAGTAATGACGCAGTCGTAGACATAAATTTACCAATAAAAGAAACCCTCGGGTGAGAAGAAGTCTTAAACTTACCGAAACAGAGAACATGGCGGGACTGAACTTAACGGTTCATGTAAGACAGAAGGAATCATTTGAGGAACTGCTTTGCTCCAGCACATTGAGAAATGGAAATCAGGAATACATACTATACCTCTCAGCAATCAATATTTTTCTTTCCATTACTGCAGTTATAGGTAATGTTCTGATCCTAGTTGCTCTTCGGAAGGACTCTTCCCTTCATCCACCGTCCAAACTCTTGTATCGTTGTCTCGCAACAACTGATCTCTGCGTTGGTTTGATTGTAGAACCTCTCCAAGCTGCCTACTTGATGTCCGTATATAATGAACACTGGGCTCTCTGTCGATACCTACTTGTGACAGTTTATGTAACTGGCTACGGACTTACTTCAATTTCTCTGTTGACTCTCACTGCAATAGCCGTTGACAGAGTCATTGCCCTCTTACTGGGGCTTAGATACAAAGAAACTGTGACTTTGAAGCGAATATATCTCATTCTAGCGATCTTTTGGATTGTGTCCTCTATCGCAGCAGGATCGTACGTTATCGATTATCGAATAGTTTTTTGGTGCAGTCGTATATTTACACCAATAGGTTTGATTATCTCTATTGCATCGTATACGAAGATATTCTATACATTAAATCGTCACCAAATGGTAGTTAAAGACCGTTTTCAACACGCACAGTCGAGCCAAGCAGTCCCACTGAACATGGCGCGATACAGGAAGGCAGTTTACAGTGCATTGTGGGTGCAGCTGGCATTAGTTGCTTGTCATCTACCATACAGCACAGTTGTACTTTTGCTCAATCGTATGAGGTTGCGCAATGCATCTTTAACGTACATGGTTGTTTGGGGAGTAACAGTGACTCTAGTTTTCTTCAACTCATCGTTAAACCCGTTTCTTTACTGTTGGAAGATATGTGAAGTGAGACAAGCGGTAAAGAAGACAATCAGATACGTTTTTCTTTGCCGTAAGCGTTAGTTCACCGTTAGTTTATATCTCTAAAATTTCTTCGATAGAGCAATATTCAATAGTGTCGAAAGTAATCCGTAGTTGCATTGGTTTTACTTTCTTTAAATTGAGATTGGCTTAGAAAACTTGCACCTCTCTCTGAACCAATCAGATGCAAAACCAACACCAATCAGGACTTCGTCACCTGCGTTTTCCCGCGCTTTTCCTCTCTTCTGATTGTCCCTCGGATATTTCTTAAGTTTTTTTATCAGGACTCTTAATCGAAAAGCGCTATATTCAGTAATGAGAATCAGGAAGAAAGTAACAAAGATATATCTCCACTCGGAGGCGCGCAAGTAAACTCTCAGATCTTATAAATAACAGGTTTTAAAAATAGATATAGAGCGTGCTTTTAGTGAATAAATTGAGAAGGTTAATACACATGTACGTTCGTAAATAAAGAAAACGTAGGGGTAGGTTTGATCAGATTTAAACATGATTGAACTATAATCAGTAAAAGTCAGTGACGACTTCTATCAAAAGCTTAGTTTTTGCAAAATTATGTCAACCAATTTTCCACCTGGTTCCTTAAACCTCAATCATGGTTTTACAGTTATTCTCCCAGTCATGTCATTCTGAACTCAGAGTCTATGTTTTCCAAAAACTTGTCACTATAATGGAAAGAGTTGTCTTTCCGCTAGCAAGGAGAATTATCGCCCTTTGCGTAGAGCATGATATGGCTATTAGTCAATAAAAGGCGGGAAAGTGAACTCATGTACATGTGTTTTAATGGTTTCAGCTCCATATCTCTAAAAAAGACTGTAGGTTAGAAACCACATTTTCAGGGCAATATTCAACTGAATTTGGAGAGATATCTAGGATTTCTTCGGTTGCCTCACCACGGTCTGTTATTGATCTAGAAAATTCGCAGCACCCCTCTACCAATCAGCTACAAAAGTAAAACCAATCGTGTAGGCTGTTTGCTTGTTTTTACTTCAAGTTCTTATTGGCTTCGTTTGAGAATTTCCTTCGTCCCGATTAGCGATTGTGATTCCTATAGTTTGGTTTGTAATTTTTTTTGTCTGTTTAATAAATTCAATCGATATCTACTTCATCACAAACATAAGAATCAACCAACAAGGATGAAATGAAAATGGAGAAATTAGCACTTATCGTCAGCACCTACTTGAAAAAGTTTGGAATCATTTTTGTAAGATACAGTCATTTTTTTTAGGTAGAAATCTGGGTGAGGGATCGTAGACGCATTTCATCTAATTTTTGTTCTCATCCGTCGAAACCTTTTCTCCTTTCTATTTCGATTTATCATAATTTACCATGAGAGCTAATTTGATTAAAGGCCTTTATGCTCTGGATAGTTTTTAACAGATTGACCAGGAACCAAGAGAATATCAACAATTGGCATTCTCTTGCAGAGAACTAATTTACTTTTGTATTTATCCCGATATCAATCAGTGCCTACTCCCTTAGCAACATAAAGCCTGCTTAGGAAGTTTTGCTGTCAGTCATTTAACCAAGAGAAAACAATGGGATTAATGTATCGGGGAACAGCGACGAGAAGGGTTTTTTTTACTTCGGCAGTAAGAAACTACATTAGGAAACCACAATGCTTTCCGCCCCAATTCAAGCTAAAAATAACTTAAGTGAAATCGACATACCCCGACTAATGCCCTGATTTTCCCTCTCTGTCCGATGATTTTTCTCTTGATGTTGCTGATCATTATTCATGATCACACAAAAAATAATTAACAAGCTTATTCTTTTAAGGATTTCCGGAAACGAAAGGATTTCCAAAACGAAGTTCACTGGTAACTTGCAGATTTCGTAAATTTTGCTTCACGTTTTTCCCCGGAGAAATCAGGAGAAATATCGTTGCTTATGTCGCCAAAACTTGTCCTCAATTTTTTCGACTGATCCGCCAGCTAGAAACTTAGTTGTCATCAGGAATATTTGAGTTGAAGTTTACACACAGTAAGTAAACTACCCGTTAGAAATTTACCTCCTCTTTAGACATTTTTCTCGTTATTATTGCTGTTTTTTTATACTCGTAATTAGTTTTACTTTCCATTTCAAACATTTGTATTTGTTTTCGATGCCACGTTTGATCACCTATTAAAAAAACGTACACATTTTTACTCGAATTTGCTACAATGACACTTTATCATAAATTGAAACTCTACCGTATTCTTCTCCCACACCTCCTCTGTTATTGCAGCACTGAGGTACGTCTTGATCTTAGACAAAAAGTAAATAAAGATTTTTCTTAAGGGAAATTATTTGTATTCTCTCTTTGAATATTTGTCGGGGATTTCCTCAAAAATATGACATCTCTAAAACAAATTGAAAATGGCAGCTATTACGGGGCTAATTAAATTCATTGTGTCGCCTTGGAAAATTAATCAGTAGCGTCTTAACGATCTTGGGTTGTTATTAAGGAGGATTGTGTTTCAGCAGTGCTGCTTCCCGCACCGTAAATTGCTTCTATCCTATACTCTGTCTTTCCACTGATACCATACTGGTATCAGTGGATACTGTCTCCATCCACTTTGAATTGCTTGCAAAGCTCTGACAGTGGTTTCCTTTACTGCCAATCAACTTATGTGCTACTGGAAATGAGAAATGGTAGTGAAGACGGAGAGCAAACAATGGCTTTCCAAGACTTGCGATGCCCAGTAGGCTTGACGAAAGAAATACACGAACACCTGATTTATCTTTCAGCGTTCAACATTTTCCTCTCCGTAATAGCATGTGTTGGGAATACACTAATTTTAGTTGCCCTTAGCAAAGAATCTTCTCTTCATCTGCCGTCTAAACTTTTGCTTCGTTGTTTAGCGACAACGGACCTGTGTGTTGGGATCATTGTGGAGCCACTTAATATTGCCTATCTAATGACGCTAGTTTACGAGGACTGGCACCTTTGTCGATTCTTAGAAGCCGTGTCATTTTTGGTCGGCTATGTTGTGGCAGCAGTATCTTTACTAACATTGACTGGAATAAGCGTAGATCGACTTCTCGCGCTGTTGCTGGGTTCTAGTTACAAGCAAATTGTAACCTGCAAGAGAACTTATGTGGTCATTGCAGCCATTTGGGTGTTTTCCGGTGTTGTCACAGCATCGTACCTAGAGAGTCATCTTATAACTTTTTGGTGCGGGCGTGTAACCATAGCATTATGTATCACAATCTCCATCATCTCGTACGCAAAGATCTTTTTTACACTACGGCGGCATCAAATGCGTGTTCATACCACTGTGCAGCAACACCACCAACAGCAGTCAAATCATTATTTTTCTCTAAACATGCTGCGTTACAGAAAGGCAGTGTATAGCGCACTGTGGATTCAGTTGGCATTAGTTGTCTGTTACCTACCATACAGTATCATGACAGTTTTGATTGGTAACAGAAGACCATCTCCTTCGTATTTTCTTGCCTGGTTGACAACGGTGACTCTGGTTTATTTAAATTCTTCGTTAAACCCGGTTCTTTACTGTTGGAAGATAAGTGAAGTTAGACAAGTAGTGAAGGAAATAATAAGAAACGTATTTTGTTCTACT
The DNA here is from genome assembly GCF_036669915.1 of Pocillopora verrucosa. Classification (NCBI taxonomy): domain Eukaryota; kingdom Metazoa; phylum Cnidaria; class Anthozoa; order Scleractinia; family Pocilloporidae; genus Pocillopora; species Pocillopora verrucosa. The sequence goes on along the minus strand of NC_089318.1, from coordinate 9,455,567 downwards.
TGAAGTTAGAACATTTTTTCGTTACCAATTCTCATTCTTTGTAAACTTTGGCGTGACAGTGACAGTAGAAAAAGAAATCTACCTCTATTGGCTGAACTGTGTGTAATTCTGTGGCGGTCACAATTTTCATGGAAAGATCGAAAAGAAACTAACGCTTTATTTTTAAAGGGGCTTTCAAATACCCAGAAAGATCTATATTAGGAAGTGTCCTGTGGTGGTCGACGGCCGGAGACTAGTAACAGCCCTGCGCAATGAGTTTGGAGACTGTCTTTACTTGAGCCAAGTGGTCCACCCAGCCGGTTTCCTTAACATGAAGCGACTAGGAGCATCATTAATCCCCCCTGGGTGGGATGCTGGTCCTTTAAAAACCGGTAAACCCCCCCCCCCCCCCTTTCCCAGCATTTTATCAGATCTCCCTAACAATTCGCCGGCCACCCATTTGTACTCCTGGGTAAAAAGAGGCACTATGAGACTAAACTGCGTGTTTTGCCCAAGAACACAACACACTGATCCAGCCGGGTCTTGACCCGGAGTCTAGTCCACTAACCACAGTGAGTGTGGAGTATCAATATTTAATTCCCAAGTTTTCAATTTTTGTCTTCCGATTCCTTTTCATCATTTGAAAAAAAAAAAAAATAGAAATTAAACAAGGTTACGGATGGAACAATGATTTTGAACTCATTCTCCTTCTGTTATCTTTTCAACTCTTCCCATTTCGCTTTTTTCAGCTCTTATCCCTTTCTGCTGCCACGCATTTCTCCAGAGCGGTTGCGTGACGATATACTCAATTACTTACCACCTAGCGCCCGTATTCTAATGAGCGCCCCTATTGAGTAAGCACCCTCATTCAAAGAAGTGCCCCTATTCCAATAAACACCCCTAATCTGTTTCAGAAAAGCACTGTTAGAGTAACTGCACATTGAGATCTAGCCTGTGTTGCTGGCGGTCTGCGATTTTGGGGGCGGAGAGAAAAATGAAAACTGGCGGTTTTTCATTTTCCTCTCAAAATCGCAGACCGCTAGCAACGCAGGCTAATTGAGATCAACCTTGATCCATCTTCCTTTATTGCTTCCTAAAAGGCCCTACGATAAAGAATTATTATGCCTACGTGAGTGCACATTTACGCCTACGTGAGTGCACATTTCCTTCATATGAAAGATCCCGTCTTAAAATTTTGGACTATTGCTTCGCTAGTCGTTTTAGCTAATAAGGATCCAGAGACAGGGAATTCGTTTTCCAGTATAGCTCATTGATTCTCACTCGTAAATACATTAAAGCTTTGTTTCTCATTCTGCTGTTTCTCATGCTAAACCTTTATTTTTTCATTCCGCTGTAATTTTCATCTTTAACTTTGTTTTGGTTTTGTCTCTCTTTTGCAAATGAGCCGATCAAATCCCGAAGGATTCGTTACTCTGGTTTCTCCATTGGCTTTTTGCGTAATTCAATATCTTTATTTCAGTACCGTGAAGTCCTTTTCTGGTGATTGTCACGCAGCATTGGAACGCGTTACATTTTGAAATCACGCGACGATCGTAATAAGTGTACCGCTAGAAGGGAGTTGCTGACCATCTTTTAACTCCGCATTTCACAATGATAATGAAAATTTCTTTTCCTTGCTATTTAATGTTTTCATTCTTCATGGATTCTGCGACTAAATCCCGAACAATAGCTTAACGTATTTAGCGCCCCCGGGAGAATGGGCCCGTGATCGTCGAAATGTGTGATCGGCACCAAGCAATAAGTTTGTCTCGCAGTTTAAAATTTTGGTATTGGTGGTCATTGCCCGCAATCGGTAAGTCTCCAGTCGTGTATTCTAGTCTAGGTGAGTTACTAAACGAACAAAACGTCTTTCAATCTGTCTTTGACGCATTTTAGAAACGAACTCATTGACTGTGTCTCGGAGGTCAGTTTGTGGAAAACCATTTCAAACTAACGTTTATAGAGGGAAGTTCATACTGTTGGCCGCCGGTGTGGTTTAGCGATACATATTGAGCGACTTCTTCTTTAGTGTTCCTGTTTTGTACTCTGTACTTAGTGCTGACTTTTACCTCTCCGTCTTTCATGCTTGTTCGGTTTATGCAAGAACAATTTTGCCGCGCTCCGAATGCTTGAGAGCTTTTTTGAATCTCAAAGGCGTACGTTTATTTGCTACTTTCGGATATAAACTCGCTCAGTGAGGCTTTTTTTTATTCTGTTTCAGCTGGCACAGGTCTTAAAACGAAGGATTTTGTCGTGGTCAGGAAAGTCCAGACGAACGCAGTCCACCATCAAAGACTCTTAGTGAAACAAATGTGGTGACGATGGAAGTTCTATTTCCTCTCAGTTCACTTTATCAATCGATAAGTATCAAACCAACCTTTTGATTTTATCCACCAATAGTTGAAATAGATGACCCTGGAAATACCTTTTGAGGACCTTCTAGCTATTTACCTGACAGAATATTTATGTGGATGACATCTTTTCTGGAGGATCCACTTTTTAAATTACATATACACGCTGCTAACCCTCGAAACACTAAGAGTGACTAGCATCAAATTTCTCCCTACTATATCAGCTGTGAATCACACATTAAGGTCATGAGAATAAAGGAAATGATCACTAATGAAAGAAGCTTTTGATCGGTACACAAATTCCTTGTCAGCACCTTTGGAAACGTATTAAGAGAACACATTGGAGAATTTGCACACTGATGTTAGGGTGTAAAGGGTTAAAGTATATAATTCCTTAAAACAAGACAGAGAATTATTTTTTTTAAGCTCCTGAGGCAAGAATCTAATGATTTTGGAACAGGGGTACTAAAATCTTATAACAAGAATGGCACTTCTTGAAACTGGAAATTTGCTCCTTATTTCAAGGTGCAACAGAGAATGTTCACTTGAAAAAAGGATCCAAGGGCTAATTTAAAGAAGGAAAAGATCTGAAAAAAATGTTTAAATCAGGAATTTTAGTTCTTATTTTAAGGGAGCTCTGCCTAAAATAAGGGTACCAAATGCTGATTTCAAATCAGAAAAGATTCAAAAACTAAACTTGTAATAATTACAAGGAAAGCTTGACATCACATGGTAGCCTAAGAAAAGCCAACTTCTAGTAAGAGATGAGGGCAATCCCTCATGCTAAATAAATATTGCCCACTAAACATTCCATCAATTTCAGAGACATAAATCATTTAAAAGGCAGTGGATTTTAAAAATGTGGTTACATGTCAGCTAAAGTTTCAAAGTATGTTGTTGAAATTATTGATGTAAACTTGATGCTCAGTATTTACAAATATCTGGTCCATTTTGACATTACCAACAGCTCAAGGGTCAGCTCTGAAAATTTCAAGCCATCTGACTTTAAGAAGGGAAGCATGCATGGAAAGGAATTTTTTCAAGAGTACTGCAAAGTTTAGTTGAATGACCATGCCAAGAAAGAGAAAATCTCCAATCTGATCATATATTGCTGGTACAGGTAATTGTTAAGTGATTTTTGAGACTTCTAACATTGAGTCTCTCAGAGCTGTTTGCAAAGCTAACCTTTTCCCTCTGATTCCTATTGTCAACCTCAAAGAAGAAGGGAATCAATGTGGTGAAGAAATTACAATTGTGAGATATTAGTCAAAGCAACCAGTGTGAAGTTTCCCTTGATGTTAAACCAGAAATGCCAACTGAAAGCCAGCTTCTTGATGATTTTGTGGTCCTTTCTGAAGTAATCACTTACTTACTTACTTTGAATGATCATGATTACACTTTTCCTGGAGTTCCTGCAAAGTCTACTGAAGAATGGCTTGAAGCAGCACATGAGAGAATGAGCAGTTTGAGGTAGCACATGAGAAACAATCAATATTTGTGCTATTGCAAATTTTCCTTTTGAAGTTCTTGTGGCACTTTGTCCCACTGTGCAAAATACGGTTTCCTGGTTGCGAATGTAGTGCCTCAGAAATAAAGGAATAAGGGATGCTGAAGAGCTTAGGCAGGCCATAAAAACTTAACCTTGTGTATTTGATCAATTTTATAAAGTGCTACAAAAGTTGGTACTTTAAGCCAGGTATTGGCAAATAATTTTCATATGTCCCAAACAACTGTAAGAAGAATTTCTATTTCCTGGATAAATTTTCTTCCCTTTACACCTGGAAGTATTCGTATTTGGCTATATAGGGCCAAAATTCAAATGTGCACTGCACAATTGGCAGCCTTGTTAAAAAAAACGTACCCTAATTGTTGGGGATCATTGATGCATCAGAAAAAGGAGCCCAACCACCATCAAGTTTAATCTTGAACTGTGAGATGTTTTCATCAAACAAATGTCATACTACTTCCAATGGGAATGTTGTTAATTCATCATCAAGGGAGATAATATCTGACAAAGAGCTGGTCATTAAGCGATCTGGCCTTTTGCAACTGCTCCAGCCTGGTGATTATCTCATGACCAATATGGTCTTTTTAATCCTGGATCCTCTCGCACCTCTTGGTTGTGAAGTAGTCATGCCATCATTTTTATGGAGCAAAAAGTCATTTTCAAAGGATGAGTTGTAAGAGAGTGAAAAAATTCACAATGTCTTGTGCATTTTTAAAGGACTATTGGTGGGACAAGGAGGTCCATTTCTTTGACAAGGTAATTCCCCTTACTGTAGGAGGTAGTATTAATCAGATATGGAAAGTAGCATGTCTCAATACAAACTCTCAAAAACCTTTATTGTTTGAATAATATATTAACATGTGGATGAAGTCCTCTGTAAGAGTATGTAAAAATAGGTTAAATTCTTTCTTACAAGGTATGGAGGCAGCAGCAGCATGAACTTAACCTGCTTTTCTTTGAATGTAACAGAATGTTTAATTTAAATCAACAGATCAGAAGTTTCATTCACCAAGGCCTGATTTCATGTCTCTTGACACTTAAGTAAACAAGGTTCTATCATACATGGATATCATCATCATTATCCTAAACATTGTTAGAAAGTGCATGAGTCATAATGGAGATAATTTATAATGTTTCATAACTATTAAGTTGTATGGAAAATTTCTAATCATAACATTTATATTCAACAGATGTTACAAATGTAACATTATAAAATCATGAGAACTACACATCTACTATATACTAATGTTAAGTTGAAGAGAAATGTTCATTTCGACTGTTGAGATATATAAGAATGTTAGCAATGTATTTCCATCAGGGCTGTTTGTTTTAGTAGTTAGCAGAACATAGCATTCTCCCTCAGCATCATAATAAATTGTTTTGCAGGGAAATTTACTATAACTGTTACAGTAATCAAAGAAATCCTCCCAAGCACCACCAGTCAAACCCATACAGCCCATAGTTAAGTAGTAATCAGCACAATTCTTCTTTAAACTGTACCCACCAGTTTGAATGTTGAGTTTGAAATATTTTATATTAGTAAAGAACTCCTCTTGAGAAAAGGTGATCTCTAATAGCCCCCATGGTATATTGTCATTAGGATCTTAAAATATAAACATCTAACTCCCAGAAGTGGAGGGTTGATAAATACACCCAGATGGAATGATTTGTCAAGGGCAGTTTATGAATCTACCTACTGGAGATCAGTATGTGTTTAAGTCATCTCATGACTATCAGGATTTAGAGTTATAAAAAGATTGTACAGTTATGAAAGTAATATATACATCATCCTACCTTTCACTGTCATCCATCTCATGAGCACTAATGTACTTAGGCAGGGACATGCCAATGGCTGCTAGTCTTGTGATAAACTCCATGGAATTCATTGTCTGTTGCAATCAAACTGCCTCTTCCTATCTTTAGTCCAATATCCATAATATTTGTAATTAATAATAATAACAATAATAATGACGATGATGATAACAATGATAATAATAGTAGTTATGAAGGTATGTTTAATACCAATATTACCGCATATACATGAATCATGATTTTGCTGCATTAACTTTTAAAACTGGAAGTAAATTCAAAAATAAAAAATGTTATTACTATTGATTATAAACAGATATTGATTATTAAAATTATAAAATTTTGTTATTATAGATTATCAACAGATGTTGATTATTAAAAGAGAAAATTATACTTGTAAAAACTACAACGTTATCTCTCAGTTCTTTGCTTTGGTATTGGATAGTTCTTTGCTTGGTAATGGTGTGCGGATGCCCTTGTTGTAGGGAGATGTTTGGAGAGTGGGCCCCTGTTCTTGGTATCTGTCTGTGTTTATTCAGACATAGTTCACTCTGTCTTTCATCTACTCTGGGTAGTTTTAGATATTGGAGAGCTCTATATGAAAGTGTAGGTATGATGATCTTAAGACATGTTTCTTTATACTTTCTAATTCCTTAGAGAGGTAAGACAGATTGCCATGGTGCCATATGCATACTACACAACAATGTTCAAGTGCAGATTTTGTTAAAGATGTATTGAAATTTTAACTAAGTCTTTATCCTCGATAGCTGCTCTGGTCAATACACAGAGTATGTGGAGACGTTTATGAGCTTTGATAAGAGTAGTATCAAAATGGTTAGCATTGAGTTCATGCAATTACTGGAGCTCCAAGAGATGATGGTATCTACACTTGATTGGATGTTTGAATTGCTCTTTCTTTCAAGCCCTTTGGACAAAGTTACCTTGTTGATGTATTTCCAGATACAAATTTTGGGTGTAGAGATAATCAAATTGTTGAACATTACTAGAAACAGTATTGGACTGAGTTTTGTTCCTTGGGGAACACCAGCTTTAATTGGAAGTCAAATTCTTATAACTAGTTTTATCAGGAAATGTGTAGCAGCCAGAGGGGAGAAATAACAATCAGATGGTAGGATTTGAAGAGATACACCCTTCTGTCTGGACTGCATCCAAGGTTTCAATTCTGGCCATTGAAATGTTGCAAGAATTTTCTTGGCCACCATATAGGGGGCATGGTATAAACTCTTGAGACTAGAACAGAGTTTTTAATGCTTCCAGTCCCCCAGCCTCTCATGACTGTTGAAGTCAGCCTGTACTCTTTATACAGTATAAATTTTCTTTTTCAATTACATATAAATGTTGGGTACAAATCAAGTTGTTTCTGTTTAATTTGTCTAAATGAGAGGTACTTCTGCCTAATTTAAACTTTCATTGAAGATGTACCATGTGAAATGGAAACAAAAAATGAGAACAAGAAGAGAGGTAAAGTCCCTTTGTCTTAAATAATCTTTGGGAGTATGAGAGGAAAGACTAGTGAGATAAAAGAAGCTACAGAAAGCTTTCTGCACAATTAGTCTGAACACAATTAGTCTGAAAGAATCTGTTTTCTGATGGTTTCCTATAGCTTTTTATGACTCTCATCTTTGGATTTCTCTTTCTGCATCTTGATTCATTTTCTTCCTCTATTTCATGTTTGAAGTTTCAAGGGTCAGTGTCTTGGATAAGACCCTGACAATGTTATTTATTGCCTTGAAATGTGCCAATGTAGTTATGACAGTCGGTAGAGCTGCATTAATTGCTCTGGGAAGTTGTAATTGTATTGAGTCTTCAGTTGCCTTAGCTGACTTTAGGTTCATTTGTTGGAAAGGAAAAAAAAAATTAACTTTGGGCACTGCCCTATGAATCTTAGATTAAAAGGAAGAAACAAAAGAGTATAATTTAATAGAAGGAAAAGAGAAAATTGATTTATATTATGCCTTCAAGACGAATTTTTGATGAAAAAGGTATTCATGATAATAATTACTGGTATGACTTTCTTCAGTCAGTGAAGAAAACTGAGTATAAAAATAGATACAGATAATTTATAACGACATATTTATTTACATATTTATTTACATATTTATTTACATATTTATTTACATATTTATTTACATATTTATTTACATATTTATTTACACTAGGCTGGCCCAGTTCAGCTGCAAGCTTGTTTGAATGGGGGCCTGTATAGGTAATATGAATAATAACAAAGTATGTCTAAAAATAGAAAATACAACACTAATTAAACACACCTGTCCACAAAGATATACAATATACATGACTTTTTCAAAAAATTACCCTAATTACAAAAATAAAGTTTAAAGGGTTAGGTGTTTGTCCATGTGGATGGTTATGGTACAAATGTTATATTTGAGGGTGGTGGCTCAGCAAAAGGGCTAAACTTTGACAAAATGTTTCTTTTCTGTAGGGGTTGGCTTCTGTAGATGGTCATTACACCAATGAGTCATTTTAAGGTGCACAATAACAGAGCTAAATTTTGGCTTTTATTTTCATGGCACAAGGTGTTAGTTGATGTAATAGACCTCGCTCACCGAAGAGTCTTTGTAGCTCAGTGGTAGAGCATCGGAGCGCAAATCCGAACGTCTGAGGTTCAATTCCTCATGGGGACTCAGAATTTTTCTTTATAACGCTTGTGACGAGACAAAAAAGCATCTTTCTTAGTTATGGTACTGTTCAGAGGGGAGCATACCTTAACGGAGATCAGAGCACATGTCTTGCGCACCAATGTCATCACAGTATTTGTGAATGCTATGGTCAAAAAACCTGTTTAGCCAAATTTTTTTTATCATTTAGATCATCAGGTGTCAATAATTTTCCACTGAAATTCTGTGACGGTAATGATGGGAAGGAAGGAAATTCTGTAGCTGCACAAGAATGTGCCTTTTGACTCGATTAATGTAGGCCTGGGCATTTCTGATATTGATAGCAGGCAATGCAACAGTTCTTGAGGTATCATCACTGAGTTATCGTCAGTCATGATTAAAAAATTATTTGTAGTCATGAAGAGAGAGTGTTTAAATTTGCGCATTTCCATCATGAGAGCCAAATGTGGTTACAGCAGCCTGATGTACCAGCACAACTTGGTGCAAAGTAGGCACTGAGTACTGATTTTTTCGTTGCCTGTTGTAACGAGATAGCTGTCATCTTTCTAACCTAATGGCATTTGTCCTCAGTATTTTTTATGTGGCGATCTGTCGCGAGAATGGATGTGTTTTTTAAGTGCCTGAATTGCTCGGAAGAGCTCGAGGAAACTTACCTATATTGCTCTAGATGTGGAGCAGCCGTGGACAAAGAGGAAGTTCTCACTCGTTTTTATTTTTAGCGTGGGTTTGATTACTCGGTTATATTACTCTTTTTAGAAAAGTACCATGCAACAGAAATGTCCATGCCTACTTTGCACGATAGACTTCGCCAGTGCGGATTAAGAAGAAAGAATGCAAAAACTGACGATGACGAAATTTTCCAGGCCATTCAGCAAGATCTGAACAGGCCAGGCTGCATGAGGCAGGGGCGTAAAAAGTCATTTTTAGCTTGTAAGCTTGTTCCATACCTCGTAAGTATAGTACTGCCGGGGAAGGTTGAGGAAGTCAAGAACGCCTATGATTTGTGAAACTCGTGCTTTATTACCGCTCAAGGTGGCTTATATATGAGATAAAGCACTTTATTAATGAATTCTTAGCAACTAAACGAGATCTGATTTGAAGCTATAACGAATTGTGCTGGACAACTCAGGACTACTAGACTGAATGCCGAGCTAAGAATCTCAAGTTAAGCTTTATGGAATCTAAAGTTTAGAATCCTATTTTTCTTGCCGTAAAACTCACGAGCCACAGCCTCCCCGTCAATGGCTATGTACTTGTACGCGTGCATTAGAGCAAGGGGTGAGAGTTGCTCTGTCCTCATGGTTGCCTTTAGATACGTCTTGACTTTACGCATCAGGCTAAAACTGCGCTCAGGAGTTGCAGTTGACACAGGCATCGAGAGAAGGATCGTGAAGATGGTGTTAGCGTTTCAATAAAGAGTTGGATTTATGCAGTCGAGAGTGTCGTTGGTCGCTCTCCAGTTGAATGCAGCCACTTTGTTTTCCACCGTAACATCTCGTCTTGTACTGTCTTTTGTCGGTCAGATCGCTTGGGTACGCCTCATACATCTTACCTTGGACGTCGTTGCCTAATCCTTGCACTTTTGTTGGGAAAAGTTACTGGGCTAGGAAGCGATCCACCAGTGATAAGAGCCTGTCGTTCATTTCTTGTATGAGATGATCAATAAGAGGGAGGTACACAGCTCTGCCAGAAGGACTCTGGGTTTGTTGCTGGGGCATTCACCCTGTGTTGCTGCCTTCCGGTTGTTCTTGGCATGCATGGCCTGATGTCAAACTCAGCTGCAATCTGTCTTCCCCGCTCATACACTTCCTTCCAAACCGACGAATCGCCTGTCTCAGCTTTCATGACATTTATCACGACTCTCGCTTCTTGGGCTGCCTCGATAAGATCTACGCTATTTCCTTGCAACATATAGTTGACAAGGCAACTGTGTTGGAGAGGATGTGCTCAGCTGCACGTAGAGCAATAATAAAATCAAACGGCTTGATAGATCATAAGTAGCCCCTTTCCTTTACATCACCATCCCGGGACAAGATCTCGAGCACCTGAACGATGAGTGGGAACGCTGCACGGAAGGTGCATCAGCCCTATTCGCCCATCTTGTCTCGCACAGAGTTCGTAGCTTTGCACGCCTATCCATTTCTTCTCGGACTTGGACGTTCTGATCAAGAGACTCCTGAAAGGCCAGCAGTCGCTTTGCTGAATAGTCAAACGCAAACGCGATGGTTTGTACTGTGGTTAACATATTGCCTATTAAGGGCTCCCCACAAGCACGACCAATGGCAAGATTAAGGGAGTGCGCCTTACAATGGCAGTACACTATCTCTGGTACCTGTTGCCGTATGACGGCCTGTACTTCCCTGTGTACTCCTGAAATATTTGCAGCACCGTCACATCCTTGTGCTCGCATTTTATGGATGTCAATTCCAAACTCAGTAAGGGTGTCATGAACTTTTCAGTTAGTGCTACTCCCTTCGTGCTTTCTGCCTCTACGAAGCCAAGAAAGTCCTCTCTCACCTCTTCCTTGTTCTCTCCTTCCTTTCTCTGCACGAAACGTATACATATTGAGATCTGCTCCTTTGCTCCAGAATCTGTAGCTTCATCTGCTAAGAAAGCAAAAGAGTGGGCATTGTTGCAGTCCCGTAACAATAACTTGCGGATGTAATCGCCACAAAGTTCAATGAACTCATTCTGGATATCCGGCGAAGTTTACTTTGGAATTGCTCTGCTTTCATCGCTATTCAAGTGACCTGCAAGCACACGATCAGTCTTGGCTCTAAACTGAAGGAGGGTAAGAAAATTGATGTTTAACTTCCTCTTAGCGCAAACTTTTGTTTGCCACACAGCAGACGTGGGTTTTTGCAATCATTTTAAAGCGGTCAATCAGAAACCAATCAATTTTTCGCTATCATTATTACTTTTGGGTTTTTAAAAATCTTTCTGCAAAGTACAGTAAAATTGGTACGTTTAGTGGACAGGCCTTGTAGAAAAAATACCTAAAAACGTTCACCCGATAAAAGCATTGCTTCGCATATTACACAAAACAGTGAAAACTTTTAACAAAACTCCCAACCACTGATGCACGCGTCACATTTAAATGCAATATAAATATAGAAGTAGACGTGGGAAAGAAACCCGAAAAGAAGGTTGGGGACACAAGCACTTGGGTTTTTTCTTTTTTTTTTTTGCAATTTTTTCCTTGTTTTCCTAACAGTCACCTAAAAAACTAGTTCTATGAAATTAAAAGAATATTTATGTTCCAAGAAAAAATAAATTTTCCGAGAAAAGTTTGTAAGCCCGGGCTTCCTGGCTTAAAGGGAGCTACGCGCCTGTGAGGGGTTATCGAGCTATGTGGCACACCCTTCGTTTGGATTACGGAATACAGGCACCAAGAAGAAAGGTGGAAGGGATTTTACAACAAGTTGAACCTGAAGGAACAGCCTTGCGAAAGGTTTATGCACTAAGGAGAAGGACGTACACTAACCCAGGCCCGAATTTTGCATGGCAAGTTGACGACTACGATAAGTTAAAGCCATACGGCTTTCCTATTCATGGTGCGGTGGACGGTTTCAGTCATCGAGTCATGTGGTTGAAAATTTGCCGTCGAATAATTACCCATGCCACTTAGCTTTATTGTTCTATGATTGTGTTAAATCAAACAGTCCTGTTTGTGGTTCTGTTCTAAAGATATTTTGCAGGCGGACCTAGATCATGTAAGGAATCACTGAAACACCCATTACATTGAAAATTTGCTGTCGAAAAATATTATCTTTTTGGTCCCCCTAAGTCAATTGCACCCTCAGAAGTTCCAGAATCATAACATTGTTATCCGGAGAATAAGATTTTCTTATGAGCCCCCTTAAAGCACCTTCCCAGAGATGACTACGACCTGTATTACATTTTGATATCTTATCTTCATTAATCTTAAATGCTAGTTGTTCTAGTATTTCTTATAATGACCACCTCGTCTTTGTATGAAACACTTGAGGATCATCTACTGCCACAGGGACATTTTCTCCTTCAGAATCACTGCTGTAGAGCAAAGTGCCATGAATTAAGGATGCATAAAGCAGATCTGTATCACTGGTGAAACTGGGATCACCATCACATGTTACAGAGTGTGCATATGTGTGAAGAACACCAACATATTAGGCATTACTTGTGTTGTAAAAAGATAACTGGCCATGTGAATTCATGTACCTGATCTTTTGGTGCATGTTTTACTGTTAATTCAGTTTCAAACATCACTTTAATTATCTTTATAAGGTTTAACTTTAGTGAGAGTCAGGTTAATGTTTTCTTGTTCAATGTAATGTTTACCTTTGTTGATTGGTAAGGTGATCTGCATCACTACTGAAACTAACATCAACATCAGATGTTGCAGGGTAAGTTTGTGTTTTTAGAAATGCACTACAAATGAATTCAAAGGCCAGTGAGTATTATTACAAATTGAACTGTGGTGGATGTTTTACACCCAGTTCACTTTTAAACGAAAGATGATCAATTATTCTAAAACTACAGGTCAACAGTAGAATAAGGCAAGTCAGTTTCTTTTTTAGCCTAATGCTTACCTCTGCTGAAATGGAGGTTGATGGTCAGGTTTACTTTTGGACTCTTCTGATCTGAATTTTTTCATGGTAAACAGCAAATTCGAAATGTCAGTAATTTGTATTCTTAAATTTTATTTGCAGCATATTTTCTAGGAAAATTGTTGTGTTCAGATAATTCTGTGTTGCGTTTAAAAAAGTGTTTGTTGTGTTTCAAGAATTGTTTGTTGTGTTTGTAGATATGGACCACCATTATTTTTCCGTGACAAACTTTGTTTTGCCGTGACAATTGTGGGCCACCGAACGTAGTATCATGTCCATCAAACAAAACAATTACATGCCAGAGGTTCACCAAAGCAGAACACACATTGATAATTCCATCTATCATGGGGATTGCTTCTTCTTGAGATCCATTAACGCTAGAAATGAGAAAATTTATCGGTAGGATTCTTCTTAAAATTGTGTTTTTCCTTCGAAGAAGACCAATGACCCTTACCACAAGTAAACTTGATTAGCGGTGACTCCTTCGACCTCAACAGGATCCAGTTTTCACGTGCAAAGGTAAAAAGCGCTAAGTGTGATTATTCGATGGATGGTAAATCCACGATCTGCTAGGAGAAGATCATCAGGTAGCAATTTCTCCAATATACTTCAGTTCTATGTCAAAAACTTGTCCGACGTTCTCTCCAAGCTTTTGAAACAAATGAAATACCTTTACTCTCTTGAGATGTTTGTGAGACGAGAACGGTTGTGCACGCGCAAGAAAAGTTGATAGTCGGTTAATAAAACTTCAAACAAGCACTGGCAAAATATGTCTCGTGAGCGGCCCGACATTGCAACCCGTACCCCCATGTTAGTCAAGCTGCTCCTTGAGGGGAGGGTACAGTGATCGCTCTTTAACATATAACGAATATACTGTAAAATAAGGCTTCTGTTTTGGTTGCCAATTTTTTTAATAATGATGTTACCATGGCAAGATCATCTCTAAGGGCTACATTGTTATTAATATCCTTTAGACAAAACCTAAGCGTTATTATTTCCAGCCTGTAAATGTGATCTATGACGCGGATGGAAAATATTGTCAGAAAACATGCCTCACCGAAGGATATCTGTAAATGGAGTTGTAAGAATAACACTATTTACCCAATGGCTTCTAACCTGCTAGAAACAAACAAGCTCACAAAAATTACGAAGATTAATGACAATTTATGTAAATTCTTACGAAAGCGCACTTGCGTGTGTAATATGCAATTATTTTGTAACTGCAAATGATATTAACGTTCGCTACCGTGTTTCTGATTCTCGAGGCAGTTTGCGTGATAGGTGTTGTTGAAGAGATTTTCCGGATCGCTAGGTCTGTCACTGTCGTACTAATTCTAAATTTCCTTGGCCAGCCCTGCGTGGTTTGGCGAAAGAATAAATGACGCAGGTGTATCCGTGGTGACTGTCGTTCCGCCACGCGATGCAACATACCGCTCAAAATAAAGTTTAGCATAAGGACTAAAGTTGAGCATACGAAATAGAATGTAGCTTTCTATCTTGAGGAAAACTGTAACCTGTTTATGAATATTTTGAAGTATGCAAATTTGTCTGATTGATTAAAACGTTCAGCAGTTAGGCTACGAAAATAGGAAGTTTGGCATTTATTTTAACTATTTTTAGATTGTCCGCATGAATGAGCGTGGGCTCATTTCTCAAAACAGGGGTGGTTGTGAATCAAGCCCAAAGTTTTCGGTTTTATGGGCTCGAGGAATGCAAAAAGGAAAATCGGGATTCCTTTCAGACCGTTACGTAAAGCCAGTCCACTAAAAGAGGCAGAGATGCCATTACGGTAGCTCTGTCTCTGTCATTGGAAATTCGTGTTTGAAATCAATGGAAAAATTTGACGAGAAGATGGAAGTATTCATGATGAACCACCATATTGAATCTCATACCTTGAATATCTGCTAGAGAAAGAAGAGGTAGGTTGTTCATTGATATTTTTCGTTCTATTATTACTGGTACCCACGGTGATGGTTAAGTCTTCGTGGTCATAGGGTACAACCAAGGCTACAATTTTAGCTTTAGTGTGTAGAAATGTCTCGCTATTTTGTCGTTGCATTGTTTAGAAATACTTCTAACTCACGGGTTGTGGAAAGAATTGCACGAGCTTTCGGGCACGATTCCGTTGAACTTTTTGTTGTAAAATGTAACGTTTTCAAATTCTGATCGCGCCGGGCGAAGAAGGTTAGGCTTACGGTTCCATGTAAGTTCATGCAAGGCCACAATTCTCGATGTAGTGCAAAGAAGTGTTTGTCTTAAATTTGGTTCCTGAATTGTTAATAAATGCCACAAAGCATATTTTACCTGTTTAATATGTTGTGTACTATGCGATCTGATGACCACCCTTCTTTCTTGCCCTGTGGTAATATAGAGATTTAGCCAAGCCTAAAAGCGAAGCTCTTTTTAGTTTATTTTTCAGCCCTTCGTTAAACTGAATAAAAACTGCAATAAAACTCTTCAGGACTGGCTATAGAGGAGTTTCTTCTTTCTACATGTAAAATGTAACGTTTTCAAATTCTGATCGCGCCGGGCGAAGGTTAGGCTTACGGTTCCATGTAAGTACGTGCAAGGCCACAATTCTCGCTGTAGTGCAAAGAAGTGTTTGTCTTAAATTTGGTTCCTGCATTGTTAACAATTACCACGTGGCATTTTTTACCTGTTTAATATGTTGTGTACTATGCGATCTGACTACCCTTCTTTCTTGCCCTGTGATAATATAGAGATTTAGTCAGGCCTAAAAGCGGAGCTCTTTTTAGTTTATTTTCCAGCCCTTCGTTAAACTGAATAAAAACTGCAATAAAACTCTTCAGCACTGGCTATAGAGGAGTTTCTTCTTTCTACATGTAAAATGTAACGTTTTCAAATTCTGATCGCGCCGGGCGAAGAAGGTTAGGCTTACGGTTCCATGTAAGTACGTGCAAGGCCACAATTCTCGCTGTAGTGCAAAGAAGTGTTTGTCTTAAATTTGGTTCCTGCATTGTTAATATATGGCACGAGGCATTTTTTTTTTTACCTGTTTACTATGTTGTGTACTATGCGTTCTGATGACCACCCTTCTTTCTTGCCCTGTGATAATATAGAGATTTAGCCAAGCCTAAAAGCGGAGCTCTTTTTAGTTTATTTTCCAGCCCTTCGTTAAACTGAATAAAAACTGCAATAAAACTCTTCAGCACTGGCTATAGAGGAGTTTCTTTAGTGGATTGAAAGCAGTTCGGGGGGTGGGGAGGTGGGGAAGAATTGACGAAGTCTGGAACCTGGGGACGATGTTCTCACAACTACACACGTGCTAGTCAGCGGTATCTTCAGCCAGTTTATCCCCTTCGTCGTTGTTCTTGATGTTGTGACCAAATTTTCGAGGATAGGGAGTGTTTTCTTCCTCAGATGAAGTGCATGATGTCAGCATCAGTTGAAATTATATTCTATTGAGCGTGACTTATAATTTCGGTTCGGGTAATTGAGCCAAAATTGAAAGAAACGACAGTAAACCACTTTGCGTCAAGACATTACTGGTGGATCGAGGTGTTTACGTGAGTGAGCACAGTGAGTCAGTAAAACAATACGCCATCGTATGAGCTTCTCTTTTATCTTCTCTTGAAGTTTCCGGGTATGACTGCTTACTCCACCGTTTTTCCCCAACGTTTCAACCTCCTCTGTTTAGCGTAGAAAATTAAAAAAAAAAATTTCAACTCGTGTTTGAACTTTTTCGCTTTTGGCTGCTCTTGTTTCAGTTTTCACGATTGTCCTCTGGCTGGAAATAAACGACGTCTTTTTGAGATTTTTTCTGTTATTTAATTCGATAACCTCTGCTGTAACTGCATGTAATGTGGGTGTCTTTAAGAAAACTTGAGCTAATACCTGGATTTCCCTTTTACATCACAGAAATCAATTCCAAACATCAATCAAGTTTCCTCTTTAGTTTAGAAGTTGAGTTGATGTTGTTATTGGCTATATTAAATAGGTTGAAAAGGTTAGATGGTATTTTCTTCTGTTTGCAAATAATTGAATTTACTGGGAGGTGGAGTTGTTGCAACATGTTAACATGAAATGCGACAATACATTCTATTGATATGTAAAAAGTTTTCATCTGACTATCTACTGGCAAGTCTTTGTATTATATTTCAACCCAACCATTTCCCTCAAAATATAAACACTGTTACAAAATAATTAGTCAGGGAAATAGAAAACTTGTGGCATATACACCATATTTGAAATGCCATGTCCATAGTTAGCTAACAGGATTGAGGAGGATGTATGTGGGAATAGGCCCTCTTGTCTGTATCAATAATTTGCTAATCACTCCTGTTGGCAATGTTTTGATGAGGTTGGGCTGTCAGGGCAAAGGAAGTAAGGATTATAGTAGGCAGTGACTTTTTTTCAAACCTGGAAACTATCATCATGAAAGCCATACTTGTGCCTGGTAACTCATTCTTATTCTGATAAACTAGTTTTGAGAAGGATACAATATTTTATAATAAAAACTTGATGCATAGGTTGTGCAAAAAACTTTAATATGACAATACTTTTATAGCCAATACCAGTCCCTTCTCACTGTAAAATGTAAGGAGGATCAGAGAAAAAATGTGCCGTACATCTGCAAGATTTGACGTAATTATTTTAATTACAAGAATGTTAACTGATACTAGAAGATCTAATAATATTAAAAAATAATAAAATTTGTTGAAAAATTAGAATTCAGCAAAGGCTGGATAAACAAAATTCTTACAGAAAGAAATGTGTACTAATGAAAAAGCTAAGCAAACTTTTTTTACAACACCTGCCTGTACCTATATGGCATGTAGTAAAGTCTTTTGAAGTAGTCATAATCCCAGTTTCATATGTCGAAACACATGTACATGCAGATTTCCTGTAAACCTATAGTTTACGCCTGTAATGACTTCGAAATTTTGATGCACACCTCAAAAGAAGAACAAATAAATTTCATGTTTTTAATTATTCAGTTTAGGTTAGTGAGGTAAAATTGAGTCAAACATTCAAGACATACAACGTCAGGTTCAAGAGCTTTTCACAACTGATTTTTAAGGTTAGCTTACCTGGAACAATCACCTTCATGTAAAAATTAGACCACGTTTGTACTGATGATGCTCAACAGAACTATCCGTGGTAAGAGGACAGGCTTTCCTTTCTTCATTTAAAGAAATAATGATGTTATCATATTTCCACAAGCTCAGTGGAAAGTGAGAGTGAATGAGACTGATAGTGACTATGTTATTTGAATAAATATCCAAAGCCAGGATAAGAAGTCAGACATGGTCTGCAAAGCTCTCTAATTTTAATTTTTTAACTTATTAAGCTAAAGCTTTACATTCTTGCTACGTGATTATGTGGATGCCAATTACTGGTAATTTAACTTTCATACATCAAAATCCAAAAATGTTCTCTTCACCTATGTGCCCTGAACATTACAGGGGAGGAGGCAGGTCAAATTAAAAACATGAATTAAAATAAGAGGGCCCCCATTAATTTCAGTCCTTCTTAAAGGAGGATCCCTGTTTTTCCAGATTCCTACCCTTTTAAACTCACATATCTTGTGACCAATTCCTCATTTTGACGTTCAGTTTGGATGGGACCATTGGTAAGAAACACCATAGATTAATCGAAGCTTGAGCTACTGTAGTTAATGCAATCTAAATAATAATATTACATGTTACAGTATGGTAACTTACACAGCAAAATTATATAATCACACAATTCCAAACAAAGGAAGTCAGGTTATTGACTTGCCTAGTCACCTAATTCTTACAGTGGAGTTCAATCCTTTTTTAGCCTTTCTTCAGCTTGATCACCCTGTTACATGTGAAAACATCAAATGTGACTCACATATTCAAATAATTACCTGAATCAAAAGTTATAATTTTTTTAATAACCTGCTACCTTTAATTGTGATCCAGGAATAGTAAATGGTATTGAAGAGAAAGGAAAAGTGTTCTTGAAACATTCCATGTTAAATGAAATTTTGTTATGAATGTTAATTGTGATTGCAGCAAAAACATCTGAAGCTATAACAATTACTTTTCCACGTAAACAAACCATAATGAAGCATGATATGAATAAATTTAATCTCACCCAGTCTGAATGTAGAATCCAAAATCTAATTAACTTACTGGTGAATAGGAAAAAGCTCAATGTGTTTTTCCTTCTTCTGTCATTGTAAATATCACAAATTAATCATGCCACGACTTTAGTGTAATTTTTTTAATGATGTGTACTTTTTTTTATGGACGGCTATTTTAAGTATCTATCTTTTACCAGCTGACATCTGAGAAGAATGAAGTCCACACTGGCAATTTGACACATCGCAGGTGAACCCTACAACTGATTAACCCTTTAATTCCCATGAGTGACCAAGGCAGAATTTTTTCTAACAATATCAATACAATATCAATGAGATAAGTGATGAGAAATTCTCATAAAGAAAAATATAAACTTGAGAATAATTAGTTGATCCAATACTAAATTCTTAGAACTAACATTATAGGTATTGTATAGTTGACGGTAAGGAGAATTACAAATTTGAACTGTGATTTAAAGGGTTAAATTTTATTTGATCAAAAAAATGAATGGTAATAGAGGAAATTAGCTAGCACAATTCAAGTTTCCCCTCTTAAGTATTCTGTGATGTTTTTCTATCACATGGTAAAGTTTACAGTTTCCCTTATTTCACTGTCTTCTTTTCACTTGTTTGTTTGCTTTCCTAACAATCTTAGCTATTGTCTGTATCCCCACTTTCAAAGAAAAGCATTTCCCTTGAAAATTTAAGCATTAAAGACATAAGTTACCAGCAACAGGTTTTTCCATTGCAAGTGTTTCATAACATCAGATTCTCATCACATTGTATTGTTACATTTAAAAGCATAAGAGTATTTTAATCATTAAAATATGATGAAATTCCCCATTTTAACCCTTTAACTCCCATGAGTGATAAAGACAGAATTTCTCCTTACAATATCAAAACAATATCAAGCAGACAGGTTATGAGAATAAAGAAAAATATCAGTTAGGGGATTATAAGATGATCCAATACTAAATCCTCCATACTAACATCACAAGAACTGTGTAGGAGATAGTAAGGAGAATTACTGGTGAGATCTTGGGAGTTAAAAGGTTAAGTTCCACTGGTGACCTAGAGAGAATTTCTCCTTCCATTATTAGTATAGTATAAAGCAGACAAGTGACGAGAATTAAGAAAAATATCAATTAGGGGATTATTGGTTGATCCAATTCCAAATTCTCCTAACTAACATCACATAAATTGTATGGCAGACAGTAGGGAGGATCACTCATGAAAATTTGGGAGTTAAAGGGTTAAGACACATGGTAATCATGTGTACCAGAAAGACAGCAAATAAATATAACATTATACTCCAGTAAAGTGTTCTTATGTAGAATGAAGTGTCAAACTTGAATATGAAAGAGATCTTTGCAGTAATGAACACTACTTGAGCAATAGTGCAAATAAGGCCTGAAAATAATTCAGGCCTGTAGGGATTGAACCTATGACCTCTGCAATACCAGTGCAGCACTTTATCAACTGAGCTAACAAGCCAACTGGGAGCTGGCCATTATGTTGGTTTCAAATAAACTTGTGAAGTGAAGTTTCAAACTTGTTGAAATTAAGTTGACTTCATAATTCAAATTTTAGTTAAAGAAATGTGCAATATCTCTTTACAAGGATGAAAAGGGAATACCATTTATGAATTTAAAATAGTAAATGCCAAAAATATAACGATAGAATTTAAAAAACTACTAAAATATGGCACATCTATTCACTGAGATTTTAATCATGTCAAAGGCATGTAGTCTTGTTATGCTTTTCATACAGTTTTTTTCATATATCTTTTAAATACAAAGATCACGTGTAATGTTGCGAATGCGGTCTTGATTAGACCTCAGTAAGAGGATCTCTATGACGGAATCATTGACTGCTAAGAAGCTGTGTAATTTTGTCAATGAACCCAAGGGAAAGCTCAGATTGAAATTCATTTGGACCAACCATGACCGTATTTACTTGAAGCATGGGAAGAATTCGAAAACTTGCCATGCACGCCAAAGGATCTTAAAAACTTCACGTAGAAATCGGATAGGATCTCGTGGTTGAATTCTTGATGTTGATCCCAAATTCACAATTAAAGTCAGCCGGTAGTTTCTCGCTCTACTTCAGAAATGCAGAGTACTTTTTGAGAATAGAATTTACATAATTTGACTTTATCCTTCACTTGCGGTTCTTTACGCGTCGTTAAATTTACTTCATTTACAACTTGACTGGTTTTCTTTAGTACTCAATGACTGAGCTAGGGAAACTAAGAGAATTACCTAAAGCTACAGGAACATGGGTATCCCGTTGTGCGAATCTAATAAGACTCAAGAGACTTATTTGGTTTCTTGATTGAATCTCCTGACAAAGGTAGTAATTTGAGGAGATAGTCACATTTTTACGAGTGCAATTTGATAAAATTCAGCACGAGTAACTATTTCAAAGCCTTACCAAATTGCACGTGCCCATAGGGCGAGTGCAATTTTTAGTCTTCGAGAAATTTACGACTGATGATTTGTCTTAAATTGCACGAAGAACAATCACGTCATGGCTCACTGGTTCGGTCGCTTGTGTGTAATTTGTGTTGTCAGGGTTTTCCGTAAGAACTTGCTTCGAGCTTTTAAAATTTCCGTCGCGAATAATCGAGCGTTTGCATTCTTTCTTGGTTAGGTTAAAGTAGTAACCGGTGAACAAAAGCTATCATGCTCGTAATCTTCCCGCCTTCAGTTTCGTGTAACCTAAAATTACTTGCGCATGCTATTGAATCTAGAATAATTAAAGTCACCTGAATTACAGACTAAAGCGCTACACTTTTAGATCATAGCTATTCAAA
Organism: Pocillopora verrucosa; assembly: GCF_036669915.1. Lineage (NCBI taxonomy): Eukaryota > Metazoa > Cnidaria > Anthozoa > Scleractinia > Pocilloporidae > Pocillopora > Pocillopora verrucosa. Next base: position 9,433,787 of record NC_089318.1, on the reverse strand, counting down.
GGCTCCCTAAAAAGTTTTGACCGCTGGTAACTGCCTTACGGATAATTCTGACCATCGCTTCTGTACTTCAACTTATCAAACGTACCTTTGGAATTAACTAGACCCTGTGAGCAGGGTAACCTGGATACCTGGATGGTACTGGATCCTTGGAATCAAGTGTAGTGATACAACGGGTGTCGGACTAGTATACTGAAATAGTGCGCTCAAGTCTGGCCCAGGGCATACACCTATTTCAAAACATAGGCATACTTTTTTGTAGGGTGGGTGGATTACTTGAAACATTGTGAGTGATGTCTACATTCTTACAAAAGGAGAGAAGAATATTAATGTGGGAAAGAACGAAAATGTCGAATTACCTCACTCACAGTATTTTGTGGTAGATTATGTGTGTTTTGCGAATAAATGTAACCAAAAATAACCTGTATTGGTGCCACGGATACCTGTTAGTACAAAATGCAGACAGCAGACTGCAGACCGGATACAAAATATAGACTGCAGACTGCAGAGTGGGTACAAAAATGCAGACTAAGACTCTGAAGAGTTTTTACGTCTAGTATATAATAACATGTCATCTTACAGCTTACCGAGCGTCACGCAATCGCTTTTCTGCGATCCGCCTTCACTATTATTTGCACTATTGTGAGATATTCCTGGCCCATTTCTTGATGAAAATCGATCGTAATATTATTTCAAGCCTTCAATATAGTCTTCTTACTTTGCGCGCGAGTTGGTTGGTGTGATGTCTGTACAGATTTTACCAACGTAATAAAAGTAGATGACGTGAATAACAGTGATGGTAGAGCAAGCTTAAAACGGCAGAAATCGCCAGAAAATACAACGGATACACAGGGTATGAGTAAGTTTTATTGATTTTACGAGAAAAATGTTCATATTTCGAAATATGTATCGTTGTAAATCGACCATACTTCGTTCCCTATACTATTCCTTATAACGTGCAGTTCCTCTCGTAACTTAACACCGAGTCACACAATGCATGACGCGTTCATGAATTAATAGCTGGCTTTTTCTCGAGACGTGACCTTGGGCTGCCCGTGACAAGACAGTTGCGTAAACAATATTTAACATAATAACATTATACACAAAAAAACGCAGGGTTTTGGATCACGTATTTATTAAAAAAGAATATCCATACAACTACAATGAAAACAAACATAAGATCCACCTTTCTGATCGTGAAATTAATACCATTCGTACTGTTATCGTAGCCACGTTCCTTGCCATCAAGTGAATCCAACATGTCGTCTTTCTTCACAAGCAGTTTGCACTCATTATAGTTATGTTCTTCAGTCTCACGGTAGTAGTGTTGTTCGATAGATTGCATAGAGTATATGCAGTTTGGTTTCAGATTTCAGATTTTGCTTTTTACAACAAGTAAACGTTTTTCAACTAAGACATTGGCATACTCAGCATACAAGGCATTCAAGGCTTTCATGGCTTTCAAGCGTTCGCGACTCAATCTGTTCCAAAATTACCGTTCAATAACGTCTTTCAGTGTGGATTAGCCGCGATTAATACGACTTGTATATGCGTCTGTAAGTATTTTGCGCGTTTGCGCCATAATGCTCCAGGAGATCGCAATCCAAATACGTTGAAATACAAAATAAATGATCAAAGAGTTTTATAAGCAAAATCTCGTGATTCGTCATGTGACCTGGGGTCAATTCAATAAAACTTTTACACTTGTATTTTACACGTTGGACCGTTGCTTTTACAAGCGCGCAAAAAATCCAATTCAATAACTGTCTTTACAAGCCAAAGTTACAAGTGTCCGACTTGTAGTTACAGGTGTAGAGCTACACGTGTAGAATGTGAAATTAGGTCAGTTCAATAAAACGTTTTACAGGAGTCCAACTTGTTTTTGGCCTGCGGTCCACTTGTAAAATACAACAGCAAATTACAAGTCATAAGTCACTTGTAAACTTCGAGAGCAAATTGTTGTTGGCCTCATTTAAAGAGATAGCATGTCATCTTCGAGTGAAGAAGAAATAGATGAACTTTTGAGAAATAGAATAAGACGACAGCCGAGGAATTTTGAGGAAAGACGGCTTTTAGACGTAGAAAATCCACGCGAATTTCGACAGAAGTTTCGTCTCCCAGTCGATGCATTCGAACATTTACTGGCAGCAGTGGGTCCGCAATTGGAACACAGAACACGGCGCAACAGAGCGTTGACGGCGAGACAACAATTGTTAGTATTTCTCCACTTCCTTGGTACGAACTCGTTTTACCATGTGATGCATTCGTGCCATGGAATTTCAACATCAACGGTTTGGAATGTCATAGACCGCGTTACGCCGGCAATACTAAGTTTACAGCGAGAACTTGTTTGTTGGCCCAAGCAGTCCCTTCGAATCGCTTCAAAGTTTCATGATGTAGCTGGGTTTCCTTGTGTTGCTGGTTGCGTGGATGGAACCCATGTTCTGGTAAATCCCCCGGCTGGTGATGAAGATGCATACGTGAATCGGCATCATACGAAATTCCTCAATGTGGCCATGGTTTGCGGCCCAGATTACTCAATATATTTCTGTAGCAGCCGATGTCCTGGGAGATGGCATGACTCGCGGGTTCTCAAAGAGAGTACTCTGTGGACTGCATTTGAAGAAAATGCTCAGAGGCCATTCCCTGGAGCAGTAATTCTAGGCGACTCTGCCTACTCGTGCAACAGCTGGCTGATTCCTCCTTTCAGGGGAGATGTAGAAGGTGCTCGCCTCGGGTTTAATGAGGCGCACAAGAAAACCAGAAGCACCATAGAGAGAGCCAATGGTGTTATAAAAAAAAGATTCTACACTCCACAAACAGGCTTAAGAGTCAGAAGTATGGAACGAGCTGCTGAACTTATCCAGTGTGCAGCCATACTACACAACATTTGCATACTATTTAACGATGATGGTGCTGATCTTTTGGATGACGAAGATCTGGAAATTGATGAAGGGGAGTCTGCCGAGCAAGACGAGGGGCAGGAGGACAGACGACGAGAGCTCTTGGCGCATTTTCTTTGAATTAAAGTGCGACAATGTCGATCGATGTGAAATCAAATTGTTAAGGGCTTTAAAAACATTTAGTTTACATTTCTTATTCGATCTTCATTATTTGCAGATATTGTATTTATAAAACTATAATGATATGCTTAGGACGATCCCCTAGCCCAAATATGAAATTGAAAAAGAACAGAAGCTGTCATTGAATTCATTAAACCATGGTATGAGCTATGTCATTGAAGTCATTTCAATAATTATTGATATCCTCTTGTCCGTTGCCCTCCCTCTAATAATTAAACAAATGATTGCAAACCACCAACCTTCTAAGACTAATTGTTTTTATTAACGGCATGATTACTTTCTAACAAAGTGATACAATTCTGTAAATTATTGACATTATTAGCTTTCATTCTCTTGAGTGCACTTACGCAATTCTCAAACTTAACAGTCAAATTATTTCTATTAATCCATCGCCTCGAAATCTTTCTTCAATATTTTAATCTCCAAGGACAACTTTGAACACTCTAAAAGTAGTTTTCTTTTCCTAATTCGTAATATGTCTTCTTCTAATTCTGCTGTGGAACTGACAGTGGCCTTTTTCAGCCCCTTCTTCGATTTGATGGTAGGCTTTTGGAATACTGATGTCTTGTCTTCTTTGGCTTCCTTTGGTTTGGCTGAAGGTCTTGTTTCAGGCTTTGCTTTTGCATCTAAATGAACAAAAGAATCAGTTGGTAGATACATGAAAATCTCATCTTTAAACTCATCGTGTTTGAACGAAGCTAAGTTGCGATTAAATTAAGAAAGAAACATTTTCATTTGGGAACGCGATAATCGCGCCTGACCTAGCTTCAAATTGACAACTTGCTCGCAGAGAAACGAAAGAAGGACATTTTGATTTATAAATGTTGTTTCTGGTTATTCTAAATTATCTCACCTTCGGTCTCAGGTGTAGTGCAGACAACCTCTTCACTCTCAAACACAATTGGTGTGTCTTCAACCTTCACAGGCTCCAAGTTTGCGCTCTCTCTTCCAAGTATATCAAGGACTGTATCGTCCAGCTCTGTGAGTTCACTCCCTCCTGCACCGGTCTTTTTCGAGTCACTGACTTTTTTTATCGTACCGCGGCGAATGTTTGCCCAGATAACATCTCTCAGGGTTTTTATGTTGTCGACGTTCGCTCCAACACCATTCAGTTGTCTTAAGATGCTTTCCCACGCCTCCTGTTTCGCCTTTTTCGTTACAGTCGAGGAAAATGGAGCCAAAACAACTGATTTGTTATCCCTCACAAGCTGCGCTAATAGAAATTTCTGGGATTTCGACAACATGCTGAAACGACAGGGAAAAAATCGACGCGGTCTACGAAATAAATTTTCCGCACTGAGCTGAAATAATTTGCACTTGTAGTTTACATATCCACTCAGTGCTATTTACAATTGTACGGTTACAATTGTAATTAACACTTGTAGTAAGACTGCTTGTACACGTGTAAATTCCAGTGTTTGAATTTTTTTATTGAATTCTTGCATTTACAAGTCGGACTTTACATGCGTTTTTTATAACTGTAGAATCTACAAGTGTAATTTCTTTATTGAACTGACCCCTGGCCCTGTCTGTGCATGACAACGTCAATCAACATCAAGATAACATGCGTGATCAGCATGTGAACACCTCATTGGATCACAGTTAGTTGTCATGGTGTTGAGGGCCCAATGACCTCTGGGTACTATTGCGCAAATTTTTCCATTTTGTGGCGGAGGAAATTTATGACTGGGCTACCACAGGTATCCCTGTAAAAAGACGAGAGACAAAATGCAAACAGTCGCGCAGTTGTTAAAAATCTCAGTCAGGATTTTTCGTGGAGCGGAAAGAGATTGAGATTGACATGTTGCAAAATCTGGAACATGGAAAAAGTCCAGTTACAGCTACTTATGGGTCCATAACTTATATTTTACTTTTCATCAATCGCATGCTTCAGACTTTCGATATTGAAGATTTTTAGCGGAAGGTAATGCAAAAACGATCCAATTTATCTGACGAGATACGTTTTTAATTTTGGTCACGTGACATAGTTTATTATGGCCGAGGCTCGAACCAGTCAAAGGGAATGTACATTAAACAAACTTCAGCAACTTTGATGCCCACCGGGGTCAAAGAACCGAAGTTAAGGGGGTTTAAAGTCTTCCTTAGGAACAGACTTGTAGTTTGGTGCCACGTTCCTTAACTGCACATGAAGTACGGCGTGAATGTGTTGAAGCTTTTTTTTTCCGTCATCACTAACATTGAATGTGTAAGATGCAAAGTTGTTGGTGACACCTGTTATTCCTTCCTTGTTAAAACCCTTTTTCGTCTTAGTCTTTGTTTATTATCTGTTTAAGAATTTGAAGTTATTTCCAAAACTCGAGCTCGTATTTCATTTGGGTATCCGAAGACCTCGCAAAAACAGAAATATATATATATATATATATTTATTAAATCGTCATGTTATTGTTTTGTTTTGTTTTTTCCCTGCAGACTTTCTGACTGACGTTTTCGGAATAATATTATCAACACTCCAAAAAATTAAAAAAGTGTGGAAGCCACATCATTTCAACAATTCAAGCTACAGATATTGTTGCAATGAATCCAATCCAACGGAGTTTCGTCTTAGCCGTAATAGTTATACTACCATACATTGGCTTGGGGATTTGGCTCTCATCCAGTCTTCGGACTGATTCTATAAGACATTACCACAAGCCTTCGAACCCAGCTAGTGAGAAGAAGCAGTACTCCACTAAGGAGTTAAGGCTGTTAGCAAAAGAACTCTCCGAGACACAGCGCAGCTTACAACATTCACAATTACTTTTTTACCGTTTAGAAAAACATATTCAACTTGTAAAGGAGTTAATAATATCCATCGATGGGAATTTAACTGATGATCTGAAAAAAGATAATTCAGCGGACAGGTCTTCCGTAAATTCTTTGCCAAAGAGAGAGGTTTGCGCTGAAAAATTCATGGCACCGAGTTGGGAGTACGTGTTTCCTCGGTTTAGGAAAGGTTTCGACCGAGTAAATTGTTCAGACTTTGTTCCACTGGACCAGCTTGTGACCATGATTGTTACATCACCTGGAGATATCTCGACCGAAAACTTACAAAACATTTTTAAAGGCATCGTAAACTATTATCCAAGCGTACCAGTAATGTTTGTGTCCAAGTCGAAGACAAATTTAAACTTAAAAGAATTCGGGTCAAACATAACCAACGTGGTATTCGATGACCTAACTCACGGAAAGACATGGTCGATGTTACTCAAAACAGTATCCACGCCCTATGTACTATTTGCACCGGATATTACATACTTCACTGATGATGTAAATGTTGAGCGACTCATTCGGGTGCTCAGCGAGAACAAAGATACAATCATTGCAGGAGGAAGTCACAAAAATCAACGTGGCGAATGGGACAAGGGCTGTTTTCAAGTGAATTTCAGAAACTGGGTTGCTTTTTTTCTGGATGGTTATTATCGTTCGTTTACTGATTGTTTAGTGTGTGACGTGCTTCCAGGTCCATTTATGGCGAAGACGAAAGAACTTAAGGAACTTGGATTTGATGAAAAGTGAGTCTGGACGTTTATATTTAACGAGAGAACACCAACTGATATTCTTATATATCTAAGTAGGATTCGATTCTTATCAACTGAAAAAGCTTTTGACCTCTTCTATTGCATTCTCTTTCCTAGACTACCTTTTGGTGCCTTTCTTGATATTTTCTGGCGAATAAAACTGAAACATCCAGAGAAAGTTGTTGTCAGCTGTCCAGACGTTATGTTTGAGACTCACGTGCAGGAAATTCCGCATGAAAAATATGTGGCCTTGGCTAACAAGTGGGATGTCAAAAAATGGATCAATTCCGACGGAACGATCCGCTGGTATGGCTGTAGGAGAGGCGGGCGGCCCAATGATAACACCGCTAGTTGTAGGAAACAGTCAGGACTCCTTGTCCCTCCTTGTGATTTGGAGAATCTCGCAGATATGATCAAATTTGTCATGAAGGAGTGTGAAAACGCAGGGCTTTTGTGCGAGTTAAATGAAGGATCACAATTAGGTAATGTGACACCTGACCTCCTACTCTACGAGGGAGGTTTTGTTTTAATCCTGTGAGTTCCTTGTGTGACCATTTTTTTTTAATTTGTTGTCATTATTTGTTGTTTTATTTTATCTTTTTTTAAAATTTTCTAAAGGGGTCATTTGTCAAATATTCCACAACGCTAACATAACGTACATGGACTAGAATTCTAACATTTGGTACGAAATTACAACCTTATTTACGAATGTTGTGTAAATATCACTTTCATAGCTACCATCTAAAGAAGTGGTGGTTTTTAAAAAGATTCTATGAGGATGGAAAATTCTTGAAATATTATTTTTTTGGGTCACTGGTTCTACGAACCCGAATGTAAGACCAATTTTTAGAGAGATGTAGATGGAAGGCGACTCTTCCATTTGCTTTTGAAAAACTCATTTATTTTTTTTCCTATATCTGACCCAAATAAAGACATTATAAACCTGCCTAAATTTATTGAACTAAGTTTGCTTCTGTTCTAGGTGCTGTTAAGTTCCAGGGAGTTTTACCGTGGGAGCTTGATGCAGACATTCACTTCCCTAATGATAACTTTACGGCTATGTTCGGGCTTATTCCAAGATTCAAAGCGGCCGGTTACAGAGTTATTTCAGAAAGAACAGAGGGATGGAGGAACGGTCATAAGGTCTTGGGTGCTATTTTACTATATAAAAACGGATGGAAACTCGAACTTTATGGTCACGATATCTTTCAGAGCGCGGAACTTGTCGCAAGCGGTAAAAAGCCAACAAAAGTCAAGTTTGCTGGTATGTGGTTGAATGCTTTTCGTAACCCAGGACTCTCCATGCGGAATCGCTACGGGCCAGAGATATACCATCATGTACAACATTCATCGTCAGGTGTATACAAATCGGGAGTCTTTTCCAAATGTCCCACGCCGGGTCACTCAGCATGTCTTGATCGGATTCCTGCCGACGGTAGTTTACAGTTCAGCGACTTTTCCATCCAGTAAACTAAGATGCCTCCTCACTGAAAATGGATATTTGGTTATTGGAATTGAGAAATGGTAGCCAATGATAGTTGTCTAATCTTTCACGTATTGTCGTAAGGTTTTTTCAATCATCACTTTTTCCCATATGAACAAGAATTTTTTTTCTCTCCCGTAAAAAAGATGTTTAAGCTGACGATGCAGTACCTATTTTTAAAGCTATCACGAACAACTTGCTTTTTTGCTATTTGGGAATAGTACATTTATCATAAAAGTTCTATTAGTACAGCTGTAGCCGCAATTTAATATAATAGACAAACATGCTAAGGTTTCAGCTTCTTCAAGTTCACCGAGTTCGAGTTAGCAGGGTTCTACCGTATTCTATAATCATCCGAATATACTTTTATTTTCTGAATTTATGGAAGAAGGCGGTAGCTTAGGTACGTCTTCTCCATCACCAACTTCTGTTTATTTAGTTTTTAGGTAACGATATCAATACGATCATTTATGCGTAAATTTCTAACTTAGTTTATTTTCCCTTTAAATTTTATGGTGCTGGTGAAATTTTTGTTGCGTCAGGTCGTAACCTGTAATACTCAAGAATTCAAAAAGAGGAAAGAAAGTGATCGTGGAGAGAGCAAAGAACTTGAAGGAATATATGCTTGGAACTATTTCCCATGCTTTTCAGTTTGATTCATTGGTTAAGGGTTACAAAAATTGTACAGTGTTAGATTGACAAACCAGTTAGTGGTGCCTTTATAAAAAGCTACACAGGATCTGCAATGAGCAATCTGACCTAGTCCTTCCAAGTGTGAGGTCATACAGTTGTTTAGTAATAAAGAAGGTAAAATTTCAGAGTAAACTTTGATTTCTTCTTAAATACTTAATAATATTACGCAGTATATATATCTTATTAGACGTTTTGATGTATAGTATCACTGAGTATTTTTACAAGTTGTTTGTATCTTGTATCGTGTTTTTTGTGTTGTATGTTGTATTTTGTGTTGTATGTTTTACTTTGTACTGTATTTTGACTCGCCCTGAGTGCTCATCAAATACGGAACAACTTGTAAAAATACTCAGCAACACTACTCAACAAAAATGCTAATTAGTTATTTATTATCGAACTGCTTTATTCTTTATTCACTTCATCTTCGGGAAAAGCGAAACAAACAGAGAAACAGTTCGTGCAGGTCTTGCGTAATTCTCGCGTCAGATTGGCTCATGAGAGGTCAACTTTTGTCATGTAAGTTTTCTAAATGATTAAAAGTTGAATTTTGTTTCCGATCGTTGTTTTCAAATCGTACACATTTGAAAGTACTGCAGGTACAAAAGTGTTCGTTGATCAATGAAAAGTAATGACTAATTTATCGCCCGTAACAAAGCTTTGAATCTACTCTCAAAGACATGGATGAGCTCTAAGCAAACAAAAAAGGTTGCCAAACCTACATTTCATTTTCATCATCCGACTCAATCACATAGCGACGACGCTTCGCAGGAATCGCAGCCGGTACTTGAGGAGCTTAAAGCCTGTGAGCCAAGAGCAATGGTACACGAAACTGATGTGGATCCTCAGTTTTCCTTAGAAAAAATGTATGGCCAACAATGTCATATTGACAGCACTCATGGCCCCGAATGCTCTAAAATAATGGAATCTCGATGTATAATGACATCACTAGGAAGGGATCTATTATTTGTAAATACTTAAGTTGACCGGTGAACGCAAAGTGGCAACACAATAAGAATTCAGTTATTTCATGGCTATTGCTCCGAAGTATTGGAGTCACCTTAAGCGTAATACTTGAGCGCTGCAGTTTTCTTTTAGAAATGAACATTGAAGCTTCAATTCATCCCAAAACAGTTGGGAAATTCTGAGTGCTTTATAGGGTCGCGTTAATTTCTTAAAGTGATGTCTTACAACGAATTTTGTTCGACGTTAATTTATTAATTCCCTGGTATGTCATTTACCAATTAAGGTCATGAGATCGCGCAAAATATGCCACGGTAAGATAATGTACTGTCCTGGTTTGACCAGTTTATTGCAATACAGACGGAAAAGACGAAACCAATAGTGACCGCACTTGACGAGCCTTCTTTTTACTTTTTTGAGTCCTTTGGACTTGAATTTTTAAATGACGAGCTCCTAACAAAAACAGATTGAATAACAGAACAGACAGAAAGCGGAAAAGTAAACGACGAAGCCATTGACAATTTTATTACTGTAAACAAAAACAAAAGCACAATCAAAAAGACTCAAAAAGACCTACACGAGTTTTACTGATGGGCAAAATCTGTGAACGAAACGAGAACTCTTGATAACATACCAGGAAAAGAACTGGACAACTTTTGGCTCACTTTTTGAAAACATAGGTAAACAAAACGGGGACGAATATGAACCTAATACGCTTACTAGTATATTACGTAGTTTCGATCGCTTCTTAAGAGACAAAGAAAAATATTTCAGTATACTTACGGACATACAGTTTGCAGAAGTGAAAGAAGCTCTTTTCTTCAAAGCGGAAACTGCTCAGCCGTACCGGCAAATGCCAAAAGCGAAGCTAAGCCCTCGAGTCAAGCTCAGCTCAGCTCAGGGAGGAGAAACAACATGAATGCCATACACCACAAAGCCTGTTACGCACAGTCTGTTTTCAAAAAATCTTATTCTTTGGCTAGAGAGCTAGTTACGAACATTACCGAGTAAAATTTGGAGACGTAAAGATAGTTACGAAGACGGCTTCCAAAGAATAAAGCATGTGGAGTGGCTAACTGTACGTGGGAGCAAGACTCGCACTAGAGAACACAAATTTGTTCCTTACCGCATGTTCAATCCCAAAATGTACGCTACTGGCGGACCTCGTTTTCCTGTGAGCATCTTTAAAGAATATCTGACAAAACCACCGCCTGAATAAGCCATGGCAGATTCCCTGTTTTATCTGGAAACCATTGTTCAGCCATCATCACATCATCTGGTTCAAGAAACAGCCTCTAATGAAAAAATTCGCTTGTTTCATTTATGAAATCTATGAGTGATTCCGCCGGATTAACAGGCAGACACACCAACCATTTCGTCCGTATGACGATGATTTCAACACTGAGAAAGGAAAATGTAATCGCTTTAGTTGCCAAAGAAACCTGAAGTCTTAAGCTTTTCAAGCACGTTTACAGAACAGTAGAAGGACATGTCCCTGAAACTCAGCAGCTTCATCTAGTCAAGTGAAGCACGCAAGAAATATGTTGATCAAAGCCAACTATTAACACTAAGAATTGTTCCACAGCGAGATGAAAATCCAGTAGGCAAAATATGTTTTCTGGAGAGCCGAGGTCGTAAACAACTGTCAGTTCTTTTTTACAATTGCTGATACCATTGGGCTCCTGTACTGGCTTAGCTGGTGACAATGCCACAGTTCCACACAAGAAATGCAAGAGAATTTCACAGATGGCGATGATGAACGGTAATGAACCTTTGTTATCTGTCGTATTGGAATTGAGTTGGCATTACTTTCATGATTTTGAGATTTTTTTGATATCGTTACCTATTTGTATCGTAAAATTTCAAAGCTTTACCTCTAATAGAAAAGTTGTATCTGACAATATGCAAGCTCGAAAACTGGTTTTTTAGATCATATCTCATTTTTTATCCACCTTTCTGCACCATCCAAGGAAATCAAAGACAGGCAATGACTTTCTGTGTTGTTTACGTCATTCACACGCGCCATTTACTGATGTACAGGGAACTCAAGGTAGATTTTAACGTTCTTACCCGAGAAAAGGAAACCGAACAAGCAAAATATTTTGAAGTATTCGAAATGTTAAGAGTCTATCCACGAGAGGATCGGACGAGCGTGATACATGTCATCTCACCGATTTCTTTCAAACTTTTACAGTTTATGAGGGTTAATAAGTTATTCAAGAATCCAGAGGTGTTTCGGGTTCCCGGCTAATCCTTGAGGTATTTGAGCCCTCACATCAAATCCCTGGGGTAAAAGGTTAAAGTTAGTTTGGAAAATACACTTCCAACGAATCTCTTCAGACAAACAGAACGCGATGAATTTTAATCTTATTTTGTCCAGTGGTTGTTTGAACCTTAAGGAATACCAATTTAGAGCAGTTAATCATTAGCTGTGTCACGCAACTCTTCCAAAAAAGAAAAAACTAGGGTTTTAAATCACAAATATCTCCAATAGGCAACATTGTATGTTGACAAACATACCATCACAGGAAACAACTCTGTTGTATTTTGTATTTTGTGCTGTAAAATTCGGCACAACTCGTAAAATACTCGGCGATACTACACACCAAATCGTCTAATACGATATATATATATATATATATACATATATATATATATATGTTTCGATAGGGGGAAAAAGCAGAGAGACTATACTTTCATCTCTACAAGCCTGTTTCGTGATTGCTCACTCATCAGGGGATTTTATTGTTAAGAATATTCGTACCATCGTTTCTCCACTTTATAAATTTGCATAAAAATGATACTTCAATTGTTACGCAGTAACGTTTTGTTTCCGTGGCGGCATGAGGACACGAGCTCATTACGTTTATTGAGTGATGATAATTAGAGTCGGCGAATAATGAGTAATTTTTCTTTGAGGCAGAGGTTGCATCTTTTGTTTGCGCTGTTGTAGGGCGATCTTGATGAAAGGATGCGCCATGAAATATAATGGTTGATGTTATTTTCTTTAAGGGTCCAGATGAAAGTATAATCTCTCTGTTTTTTCCCCTATCGCAACATATATCGCGCATATAAACATATCGCGCTCTACTTCTACATATCAAACACTGTAAAACAGAAAAATCAATACACAGACTTCCTATATATATATATATATATATATATATATACTATTAAGTATTTAAGAAAAAATTGAACTTTTTCTGTAATTTTTACCTTCTTTTTTACTAAACAACTGTATGACCCTACAGTTGGCATGTCTAGTTCGGATTGCTCATCGCAGACCTGTTTGGCTGTTTCTAAAGGTTCCACTCACTAGGTTGTCAATCTAACGCGGTACAATTTTTATAACACTTAACCAATGAATCAAACTGAACTAAAAAACAAAGGAAATAGTTCCAAGTTTCAAGTTATTTGCTCTTTCCACGATCACTGTCTTTTCTCTTTCTAAATTCTTGGGTATTACAGGTTTCAACCTGACGCAACAAAAATAACGCCAGCACTATAAAAGTCATAGGAAACTTATCGTCGGACTTGAATCAAGTTACCTAAGCTACCGCCTTCTTCCATAAATTCAGAAAATAAAAGTATATTCGGATGATTATAGAATACGGTAGAACCCCGCTAACTCGAACTCAGTGAGCTTGAAGAAGCTGTAAGCTTGGCATGTTTGTCTATTAAATCAAGTTGCGGCTACAGCTGTACTAATGGAACTTTTATAATATATGTACTATTCCCAAATAATAAATAAAACAAGTTGTTAGTGATTTCTTTAAAAATAGGAACTACACTGTCAGCTTTAAATATATTTTTCACGGGAAAGCAAAACAAATCTTGTTAATAAGGGAACAAAGTGATGATTGGGAACATCTTACGACACTATGTCAAAGAACAGAAAACTATATATTGGCTACCATTTCTCAATTCCAATAACCAAATATCCATTTTTAGTGAGGAGGCATCTTAGTTTACTAGATGGAAAAGTCGCTGAACTGTAAACTACCGTCGGCAGGAAGCTGATCAAGACATGCTGAGTGACCCGGCGTGGGACATTTGGAAAAGACTCCCGATTTGTATACACCTGACGATGAATGTTGTACATGATGGTATATCTCTGGCCCGTAGCGATTCCGCATGGAGAGTCCTGGGTTACGAAAAGCATTCAACCACATACCAGCAAACTTGACTTTTGTTGGCTTTTTACCGCTTGCGACAAGTTCCGCGCTCTGAAAGATATCGTGACCATAAAGTTCGAGTTTCCATCCGTTTTTATATAGTAAAATAGCACCCAAGACCTTATGACCGTTCCTCCATCCCTCTGTTCTTTCTGAAATAACTCTGTAACCGGCCGCTTTGAATCTTGGAATAAGCCCGAACATAGCCGTAAAGTTATCATTAGGGAAGTGAATGTCTGCATCAAGCTCCCACGGTAAAACTCCCTGGAACTTAACAGCACCTAGAACAGAAGCAAACTTGGTTCAATGAATTTCGGCAATCAGACATGGTTTGATGCTACTCTGGTTTACAGATCTAATGAATGTAACCGAAGAAGTTACAATTCATGGACCCAACGTTTCGACACTCCTGTCTGGTGCCTTCATCAGGGGTGATCTAAACGCTGCAACAAGAGGTCCTTTTATATGATTGCTAATTAGCGGCCTTTTTCTGACGAGGTGTAAATAGGCGTCAGGAAGCTAACCGCCATCGTCACGATTTAAAGGAGCGTGGGCGGAGTTCATATGCCAAGCCTCCAAACAGAGGCGCTGGTGGTAACGCCGATTAGTGATGATAATTTTAGAATTATCCCACGCAATTGTATGGTTAGTTAGGCATGTGTGCTCCGATAAAGCTGAATTTTCCTTTTTGCAAAAGAAAACCGCTTTTTGATGCTCTTTTAAACGTGTACCAAACAGACGTTTGGTCTGTCTGATGTATTCGTTGTGGCTATGCAAAATTCTCTTGATGGGTTCCGTAACACCCTGAATGTAAGGAATAACAGCAAAACCAGTCGCTGGTTCCCTTTCATCAAGAGCGTTACTAGTTGTAACTGGTTTTTGGCAGTTACGGAGAAAGGTTTTTGTATAGCCATTTGCCTTTAGGACATTAGAAACATATTTCCTCTCCCCAGCCTTCGAATCGAGTGAAGATGGTAGACAGTCAGCACTCTAAGTAAAGTTTTGGCTACAGACTTTTTATGGCAAATAGGGTGGTGAGAATCGAAAGCGAGGTATTTGTCGGTGTGGGTAGGTTTACGGTAGACACTTGTCTCTAAAATACCCTGAACCCCTCTAGACACATTTAAATCAAGAAAGGGCAAATGTCTATCCTTTTCACGCTCAAGGGTGAATTGGATCGACGGCTCTACTGAATTCAAATGCGACAGGAGGCGCTCCGCCTCACTTCCAGATACCGCAGAAATAACATCATCGACATATCGTTTCCAGAAAAAGGGTTTAACCGGTGAAGTGGCTAAGGCCCTTTGTTCCACATCTTCATTACCATGTTAGCAATGACAGCAGAGACGGGCGAACCCATCGCTGTACCAAAAACTTGTTGATAGTAGGTGCCATTACATGTAAATTGCGTGGTTTTGAGGCAAAAAGACAGCAGATGAATAATATCATCCACAGGCAAAGAAGTTTTTTGTCCTAGGGAAGCATCTTCTCTAAGTCTCTCCTCCGCAACCTTAACGGTAAGATCAACTGAGATTTTAGTTAGGAGCGAAACAACGTCGAAAGATACTAATTCTTTACAAGCGTTAAGAGTTTTATCTCTTGTGAAATCCGCAAATTCGCAGGATTTTTTGACAGTGTAATCAGTATTCCCAACAACAGGCGACAAAATTCTCGCAAGAGAACCAGAAATTACATAAGTCGGAGAATTAACAAAAAAGAGACAATGGGTCTCAAAGGAATTCCCGGTTTAAGAATTTTAGGTAAGCCTTGAAAACGTGGACATAAGCCGTCACTACTGTATAACATTTTGTACGTAGAGTCACCAATTTTACCAGCTTTTTTTCAAATAAAGCAACATTTTGTTTAACTTTCTTTAAGTTTTACTGGTAGGATCAGAGTTTAAGACAGCATACGTACTTTTGTCGTTAAGCAGAGACAGAGCTTTGTCGTGATATTGCTATTTGTCCATGACCACAACACAATTACCCTTGTCAGCAGGTAATACGAGCCTATTCGGATCCTTTTTGAGAGCTATAAGCGCATTGAAAACATCCTTATGAATGTTTTTGGTGGGAGGTTTAGCACGTCTGAGTATGCTGCTTACTTCTACTCTTACCAAATGCCTACGATCGTCGTTGAGTTGAGAGATACTCTCCTCTAGTAAACTTCAGACCCTTCTCTAAACCACTCCGTTCCAGCGCAGATAACTCCTTAGAGGAAGGGTTCATGACCCATTTATCTTTCAGAGATGAGCCTGAATTAACAGGAGACCTCTTACTGAGCAAATGACAGAATATTCTGTCGTGTTTCTCTCTCTCTGTTTGGTAAACGTCTACAGTTCTTTCGAACTGCATAACTCCTCGACCCAGGAAGTTTCGGAGTTGTTAATCAAAGCAGAGAGTTCACTGAGTGAACGAGAGAATAACGCACGCAAACACAGTATGGAACTGTGACATTCATCTATTCGTAGCTTGAGAAAAGAAAAACCAGTACGGACCATGAGCTTGTATCCTTTAGCACTCCGTAAAGGAGGCCGAAATCTCAAACTCGATGGAAGCAAATAGTTTTCTTTGATTGAAATAAAAATGACAGCGATACTTAGCAATGCGGAATCTGATATTCGCGAGCCGGTTGACCCTTGTAACAACAGTTTGACTATACTTTTCTTGCAAATAAAATATATTAACGTTGCCTTGTGAACTTTAATATATTGAATTTCGGCAAGTTTATAATCTCTTGATATAGGCCAGATGTAGAAATGCCTTCTTTACGTTTACTTCTTCAATTTGGGGAATTCGATTTGTTAACTTGCGAGATTCACCGCAGAATTCTTTGGGTAGATAATGGAGCTGCGTAAATGTGCGCTTTTCAGCCCACGAATTCTTCGACCGATGTATCATCAAAGAGGATTTTTTTTCTTTTTTTTTTTTCAGATGACAGGTGGCCAAAACATCTGAAAACATCTGATTTGTTTCAGGTAATATTTTTTTTATCTACTCGCTATCTTTATACTCAACAAAAACGGAGGAAACGCAGACATCCCAGATAATTCGCCCCCGAATCCTTACTTTGAAAAAAAAAATTTTGAGTTTTTTAAAAGCAAATGAAAGAGTCACCTTCCATCTACATCTCTCTAAAAATTGGTTTTACATTCGGGTTCGTAGAACCAGTGACCGAAAAAAAAATATTTTAAGAATTTTCCAGCTTCATTGAATCTTTTAAAAACTGTAAGTTTTGCACTTCTTTAAATGGTAGCTATGAAAGTAATATTTGCATAACACTTGTAAATAAGGTTGTAATTTCGTACAAAATGTTGGCATTGTAGTCCATGCACGTTATGTTAGTGTTGTGGAATATTTGATAAATGATTCCATTGGAAAATAAAGAAAAGATAAAATAAAACAAAAAATAATATCAATGAATTGAAAAAAAGGTCACACGAGGGACTCGAAGGATTAAAACAAAACCTCCCTCGTAGAGTAGGAGGTCAGGTGTCACATTACCTAATTGTGATCCTTCATTTAACTCGCACAAAAGCCCTGCGTTTTCACACTCCTTCATGACAAATTTGATCATATCTGCGAGATTCTCCAAATCACAAGGAGGGACAAGGAGTCCTGACTGTTTCCTACAACTAGCGGTGTTATCATTGGGCCGCCCGCCTCTCCTACAGCCATACCAGCGGATCGTTCCGTCGGAATTGATCCATTTTTTGACATCCCACTTGTTAGCCAAGGCCACATATTTTTCATGCGGAATTTCCTGCACATGAGTCTCAAACATAACGTCTGGACAGCTGACAACGACTTTCTCTGGATGTTTCAGTTTTATTCGCCAGAAAATATCAAGAAAGGCACCAAAAGGCAGTCTAGGAAAGAGAATGCAATAGATAAGGTCAAAAGCTTTCAGCTGTCAGAGACTAATATGGTCTAATGGCTCCATTTGGGGCAGGAAGAGAGTCACTCACCTTTCGCGGATCATTTAAGACAAAAATACGCCATAACAACACAAAACCATTTGGAGCCTATTATGTCAGTTTGAGTTTAACATAACTTCATAGAGGCTCAGAAAGAGCTCCCGCTTCCGTAAGCATTTGCGAGAAGCTTCGAATTGATAACCATGGTGGAACTCATAACTTACGTTGAGAACAATGCCTAACTCTAAAAGAAGTAACAAGACATTTTCTACTTAAAACCCAACATGGATGATTCACCTTTTAAGTTTATACCGGATAAAACACGTTCCGAGAAATAACATTCAAATGGCTTCGCCCATTCTTACGCAGCTATATTCTGGGGTCTTTAGTAAGGAAAGCCACAGTGAACAAAAGAAGTCTGCGACATTTCTTGAAATCGAAACTGTTTCCCCTCCCTAAAACAAAGATTGGTGTGAAAGAGACAGGATTGGAGAAGAGAAAAATCTCATCACGATCTTCTCCCTTCTCCGCCTAAATCTACGCCTCGCTTTTATCGTAAAAAAAAACAAAAAAACAAACAAACAAACAAACAAACAATAATTGAGTCCTATTTGGATACATGTGAATATCAGTTGATATTCTCTCGTCAGATATAAATGTGCAGACTTACTTTTCATCAAATCCAAGTGCCTTGAGTTCTTTCGTCTTCGCCATAAATGGACCAGGAAGCACGTCACACACTAAACAATCAGTAAACGAGCGATAATAACCATCCAGAAAAAAAGCAACCCAGTTTCTGAAATTCACTTGAAAACAGCCTTTGTCCCATTCGCCACGTTGATTTTTGTGACTCCCTCCTGCAATGATTGTATCTTTGTTCTCGCTGAGCACCCGAATGAGTCGCTCAACATTTACATCATCAGTGAAGTATGTAATATCCGATGCAAATAGTACATAGGGCGTGGATACTGTTTTGAGTAACATCGACCATGTTTTTCCGTGAGTTAGGTCATCGAATACCACGTTGGTTATGTTTGACCCAAATTCTTTTAAGTTTAAATTTGTCTTCGACTTGGACACAAATATTACTGGTACGCTTGGATAATAGTTTACGATGCCTTTAAAAATGTTTTGTAAATTTTCGGTTGAGATATCTTCAGGTGATGTAACAATCATGGTCACAAGCTGGTCCAGTGGAACAAAGTCTGAACAATTTACTCGGTCGAAACCTTTCCTAAACCGGGGAAACACGTACTCCCAACTCGGTGCCATGAATTTCTCAGCGCAAACCTCTTTCTTTAGCAAATAATTTACGGAAGAACTGCCCGCTGAATTGTTTTTTTTCAGATCATCAGTTAAATTTCCATCAGTGGATATTATTAACTCCTTGACAAGTTGAATATGTTTTTCTAAACGGTAGAAATGTAATTGCGAGTGTTGTAGGCTGCGCTGTGTCTCGGAGAGTTCTTTAGCTAAGAGCCTTAAATTCTCGGTGACGTAGTGCTTCCTCCCAAAAGTTGGGTTCGTAAGCTTGTGGAAATGCCTTATAGAATCAATCCGAAGACTGGATGTGAGCCAAATTAACAAGCCAATGTATGGTATTACAACTATCACGGCTAAAACGAAACTCCGTTTGTTTGGATACATTGCAACAATTTTTGTACCATGAGTTGTTGAAATGATGTGGCATCCACACTTTTTATTTTCTAGAGAGTTGATGATCTTTTTCCGTAAACATCAGTTATGAGAGTCTGCAGGGATAAAAACAAAACAAAACAAAACAATAACATGACGATTTAATAAAAAAAAAATATATATATATTCAAAAGTTGAACGAGGCAGTACAGGTGGTTTCATTTCTTTAAACAGCGCAATTGAAAACTTTTCACCTGAAGAGCTGCAACAAATCACATGCACATCATGTATGACTATAGGGGCATGTCAAAGGCTAAACAATTTATTTATCACAAGAAACTCTGTGTCAGTGTGTAAACCGTATCTCCTCTCAAACGTGTGAAATTAATCATGCGAAACTTTGCATGTAAAACAATTTTGCCTCGCAACAATAGAAGCACTCGTAAAGAAAAGCCCATTTTGAGGTTGAATTTTTCGCTTCTCGGATCGAGCGTTCGGAAATGGAGTCTGCAGCCTTGGGCTTTTCTTACGTACGTAGAAAACCTCGAAATGGATAACTCGCTAAAATGGGTTTTTTCGTCAAAGTAAGCGGTCAGATAGCAAGCGAGGCATTGTGGAGGTAAAGGAAGGTATTTTTATTGAGAATTTGACTGTATTTTTTATTCCTAAGAGCGGTCGTAAATATTATTTCGCAAGATAATCATCTCACAGCTGGAGTCTGAGCCGCCGGTGGATAGCCTTTGAAAAAATTTACTCGTGCTGAATTATACCAAATTGCACTCGAAATAAGGTGACTACCTCTTCAAATTATCACCTTTGTCAGGAGATTCAATCAAGATACCAAAGAAGTCTCTCGAGTCTGTTTTTAGATTCGCACTACGGGATACCCATGTTCCGGACCACATTTAGTATCTGGGCAACCGAGCTCGATTCATGTTCACCTTACTCGAATAGCAATTCGAGTACCATTTCAAACCAACCTCGGTTCAACGAGCTCGAAATGCGGTCAATTCTATTCGAGCTCGATTCAACTATATCGTGCTCAATTAAAAGGACAAGCTCGGTTTACCTCGTATTCTATCGAGCACGGTTTTTTCTATCGGTTTCATATTGAGCTCGGTTTGGTATCGAGCTCGGTTTAATCTTCATTCAGCAAATGAGAGGTAATCTGGTACCAAGACTTGGGAGGGAGCATGGGACGAGCGAGAGTGGCCATGTTTCTGGCAAATTTGTCAAGTTTAGTTCGTGAATTCGGGACTTTTTAGGAGTATGTTTTCGGTCGAGTTCGAAAAAAAAGAAGAAGAGTGACAGAAGAAGAGCAAAGAATGATTTATACTGCTAAGGAGATGAAGGAAATGACACTAAGGTGAACATTGGCTCTTTGCGGGAGGGTGTTCCGAGTTGCTGGTTCATAGTTTCTAGTAACGTTTTGTTCAGTTTCAAACTTAAGCTCAATCCTGGAGTGTACGTTTCTCGGTTATTTTAAATCTCAGTAGTGTAATAAGAAAGTGTCTCCCTCCATTTTACCAACCCCAAGTTTACCCCACAAAAAAGTATACATAACAACATGCAACAATACACACATTCTATTTTTATTATATAAGCTCAATACACTTTCGTGTTTCTATTTTAATTGGTCTTTTGTAACGAGGAAAAGGAACAGAACTCTAATGAAATATGAAAATCTTTTGGAGAATATGACAAAAAAAGTCTGAAAAGTAATGTATGTTCATCCCTTGCAATCAAATATTAAGAAGAATAATATTAACTATACTGGACATATGCATCAGTCATCAGATACCATGGTTAATTGACGACATTTCACGAAATTAAGAAAGTGTGGCGGGCTACTGTAATTGTTAAAAGAAGCTAAATTTTTAAATATAAAATAAACATACAGTTCAAACTGTGTTTGTTTCACTCATTCTATTCAGATATTACATAACACAATCACACTGCGATATTATTGATACCAGTGAGAGAAATGTATTTGTGAATCCAGATTGATTAAATGTTAGCTAGATGAAGAAAGATTTGCCAATTTTTTGAAAAGTAAGTAATTTTCAGGAATTAGTTTGATAGTTGAGAGCAAAGAGGTTTCCACTATTAAAAGGTCTTAAAATGTTCAATCCAGTTATTAATGTGTTAATAGATCCACCAAAAAGCCATTAAACAACTGCAACAGTTCACTTTTAACAAAATAATCAATGCTTGTTGATCTAACCCTGGTTTTTAAACGGCTTGACCTAGCCCTCTTCATAGACTGCAAAAGCCATATCTTTAATTGGCAGTCATGACAAAAAAACACAAGGAAGACATTTTGGGCTGTACAATTAGACATTATAAAAATGCTAGTTCACTTTTTTCTAAACTGAATTGAACATTTTATGACCTGCTCATGAAATTAATACAAGTTGAGGAGGTGAATAATAAATTAACTAATATGAAGTCTGCCATTTTCGTCGTTCTCAATTCCAGGTGCCATCACAATCCTTCAAAAACATAATCAATGTGTTTACAAATCATAAAATTGTTCTGCTAATTATAATTGTAAATCTCTTGTCAGCATGTTTGATTTCAGGAACAAAAGCCAACTGTTACTAGCCTATGTACATAATCCATTTTTGATATTCTTGTTTTTCCTTGACAGACTTTTGATTGAAAGCTTTTCACTGTTGCACGCATTACATAAAGAGTTTAAATTTGTGTTAAATGCTGCAGCATTTATCTGTATCACACTTTTACACTCTGCGTACTCATAATCTTACCAAATTTCTCTTATGTTGAAGGGTCCTTTTTTGCCTTCTTTCTTTTGGCTGTTGTCCTCCTGTCCCTCCTTCTTTTCTGTGTACCTTGTTCTTTTTCTTTAATTTCTCTCTCTCCTTTCATTTCCTCATGTTCTTTTTCTACTACTCCAGCTGGTATTCCTCCTTTCCCTCCTTTATCTCCATTTTCCAATGTTTCTTCTTCATTACTTACTCCTTTTTCCTCTTCCTTTTCTTGTTATGACTGCATATTAAGAATATGGTTTTTGCAGTCTATAAAGAGGGTTAGGTCAGGCCGTTTAAAAACTAAGGTTAAATCAACAAGCATTGATTATTTTGTTAAAAGAGAACTGTTGTAGTTTTTTAATAGCTTTAAGAGTTGATTAGATTGGTGGATCTATCAATACATTAATAACCAAGATTTTCATATTTCATATGAGTTCTGTTCCTTTTCCTAGTTACAAACGACCAATTAAAATAGAAACACGAAAGTGTATTGAGCTTATATAATAAAAATAGAATGTTTGTATTGTTGCATGTTTTTATGTATACTTTTTTGTGGGGTAAACTTGGGGTTGGAAAAATGGAGGTAGACACTTTCCTATTACACTACTAAGATTTAAAATAACCGAGAAACGTACACTCCAGGATCGAGCTTAAGTTTGAAACTGAACAAAACGTTACTAAAAATCATGAACCGGCAAGTCGGAACACCCTCCCGTAAAGAGCCAATACTCACCTTAGTGTCATCTCCTTCATGTCCTTAGCAAGATAAATCATTCTTTGCTCTTCTTTTTTTTCGATTTCCGTTCCTTCGAAAGTTAAAAAGTGTTATTCCTCCATGACATATTCGTTATTAGGAGGCAACTAAAGAGATTCAGAAAGAATCGAAACTGCAGCCTTTCCCAAGAATCTACTCATCTAGCAGCAGTTACACTCACAGCCGATTATCACATCGCAAACAAAATTCATTAAAAGATATCTTGATAACAGCTAAGCTTTCAGGTCAGAAGATTGAGAAGCGCAAGCGAATGGCAGGAGTCGCACAAGCCAATCAACACCTTTTAACCATCGACTACCTTCTGATTTCCGGCTTATCCGTTGTGTCGCCGTGTGCATTGTGGACTGTTATTTATTGGCGAGTGACTTCTTTCGTTGCTCTTATTCATCTGTCCTTCATTCAGTGATCAAGAAAGTAGATTTACCATACAACACTCGCCATTAATAAATTTCCTTTTACCTTGGAAAGTAGATTTACAACACAATTGAGTATACGATAGTAACGCTATGTAACGCAACAATAGGCCTGTTCTCGGCCATAATCGGTCTCAAACATTATCACTTAAAATGCGAGAAACACATGTACCTTTTGAGAGCGTTTGGTCAGAGCTGTTGAAGAAGGATCAAAGTGGCCATCCAAATCTTTGAAAGGCTCCAAACTACGACGTACATCAAATTTGACCTTTTCGAAAACCGGTCTCAAATTGCTTACTGAAAAACAATGATTGCGTTTGTCCTTAAGAACTATAGAATGCGCGACAAATACGTACAAAAAATACTTTTACACATTCAGAACAAATCAAATTACATTTACTCATGGTGAAAGGAAAAAAGAACGGCCTAACGTTTACGGAATGTTCAGTCAAAATCTGCCGATTTTTGCTGCTCTCACCGCCATATTGAAAATATGCAAAACGCAATCGGAGTGCGCACACCACCCGGCTTTATATAATCCACTTAATTCCCCTAGCTCAGTCGTAGGGTACTAAAAAAAACCAGTCAAGTTGTAAATGAAGTAAATTTAGTGACGCGTAAAGAACCGCAAGTAAAGTATAAAGGCAAGTTATGTAAATTCTACTCTAAAAAAGTACTCGGTATTTCTGATTAATTTGAAGTTGATTATAGCTGATAAATACCTGATCTCCAGTGTTATTTATTTATTTATTCTATACTCCCTTGCCTTGAAAATAATTAGGGTTTAACGCATTTCTGCGAGGGTATTTATGCTTTTTCCCCCTATCCAGCTTGCTAAGTAACTAAAATACTGGGCTGCATCTCCCGGGCTCGTTTACTGGGCACATAAAAATCACACAAACACATTGATCTGGAGTAAAAATGGCTGAGGGCAAAGGCCCAAAGCCGGTTTAATCAGTAATCAAAACTGAATCAATTATTACCCAAAATATTTGAATCTGGGAAAAATAGCTTGCCCAGTAAAGGTGAGGGCTGAAAAACAACGCCAACAAAATCAACTATTAATTGAGCTAAAACAAAGACATGTGGCTGGAATAAGGGGAGGAGGTGGGGTACAAACAAACGTGTCACTTGCGAAGAAATCTGAAGTGAATGACTCTGTGAATTCTGTCACGAGTATTAGACTCCAAAAAAGGTTGGGGGTCAATACATTGCAATACTCGCACCCCTTAACCAGGCCTGTCACGCATCTTGCATTGTCATGTAACGCTCTCTACACGTGACTAACATATATCAGCAATTATCACAATAATAGAACATTAATAATCGGGGAAAAAAAGCATAAAAATCCTATTCGCGAGCAAATATTTTCTTTTTTAGAACTCAATTTATTCATTCGGTATTCTTAAAAACTGCGCTCTGCAAACAAGAGCGAACGACTCTCTTCAAAATGTAAACAACAAGCGGTGAATGCATTCAAAGAATGACATAGACTTATAAAAGTGTCATTTCACTTTTTTCACGTTTTTGTCCGCTTTCAGCTTTATTTTTTTGGTTAAAGACGTTAAACGAAACCTTGCGTTTTAGTTACGTGGACCCAGGGCCCGAAATAACAGCGTACACCGAAACCTCATTGGTGGGTTCACCACGATTTGCAAGACAACCCGTGAGACCAGAAATATCTAAAATCAAAACAAGAGGTGACATCGATTGATCAAAACTTGCAGAGGTAATAATTCTATGAAATAATTTGTAGAAACGCTTGCATAGTTTGATTGCTCTGAAGAAACGAATAACTATTTTGATTGAATGAATGGATAACTCTTTAAGCCGATCCTGATAGGCGAGAAAAATTCTTCAAGATCGACGAGTCGCTGCTCTTTGTTCTGGGTGTACTTAGAAAACTTCAAAAGAAAAAAAATCCAGTCTCGGTCTACAGTGATCGAAATTTCTCGTTCAAGATCTCTTTTTGAAACTCTCAAAACTCTCCGCTTTAAAAAATACGTATCCAAGTCGAAGAGGTTTCGCGAAAGACTGAAATCTATAAACTTCCAACACAATATGTGCAATAATTCTCTGCCGTTTCATTGACACATTTAGAACAAAAGGATACGTTTAAACCTTTGCGGCCCAGGACATCTTATAATTAAGCCATTGTTCCATACCTTTGAATTCGCTTCTGAGTCTTCTGCCACATACCCTCACCTTATTTTAACCGAGTGAAAACAAGCACTCTCGAAGGCAACTCCGAATGAATAAATTGAGCCTTCAGGGTACAAAATCTAGCGGTTGTGCCCATTTCTAAAATACACACTTAAATCGGAGTGAAGTTGTAATGTCGGCTGACTTTAATTGTGAGTTTTCGGATCAACATCAAAATTCATCCATGAAATCCTCTCCAACTTCTTCGTGAAGTTCTTAAATCCTCTGGCGTGCATGGAAGTTTTCGTATTCTTTCCTTGCTTGAAATAAATACGATCATGGTTGGTCCAAGTGAATTTCAATTCGAGCTTTTTCTTGAGTTCATTGACCGAATTATACAGCTTCTCAGGAGTCAATGATAACGTGATAGAGATCTTCTTACTGAGGTCCAAGACCGCATTTGCAACATTTCACGTGATTCCTGTATTTACTAAAAACATATGAAAAACACTGTCTGAAAAGGATAACGAAACAGCATGCTTTTCACGTGGCGAAATGAGAGTGGAAATGACGTAAAAATTACGTGAAATCTCCATTTTTCATGTAATATTACTCACATTGTTTTAAATTCTGAGAAAATGCCTCATTATGAGGATAAGAATACACCTGGCTTTATTCTAGTGGTTACGAAAGCATGTGTTTATCTGTTGTAAAAAAAGATAACGACATTCACACGCTTTTCGCATGCCTTTCACATAGCAATTCTCAGAGCTGGTGAAATTTTCATGGGAAAGAGTGAAAACTTTGTGAAGACTGCGTGAAAATTATCACTCTTTTCACATAGGATTCACATGCTGTTTCACATTTTTGGTTCTGTTTGCGATATACTAAACAGCAACTACAAATTCCTTGCCGTCGCAAAACTGCTCGATCGGCAGCGTACATGTAAATGTGAATTCGTGACTGCTGAGGAGGTAAGCCGCGGACATTTCAAGTCTCCACGTGAAAAGACATAAAAATTTCAAGCATCCTGGTGTATTTACCAAGGTCTTAATATTACAGGGCAAGAAAAAAGGGTGGTCATCAGATCGCATAATACACAACATATTAAACAGGTAAAAAATACCTCGTGGCATTTATCAACAATGCAGGAACCAGGAAGACACTTCGGTCTACAGCGAGAATTGTAGCCTTGCTTGTACTTAAATGGCACCGTAAATATAACCTTCTTCGCCCGGCGCGATCAAAGTTTGAAAACGTTGCATTTTAAAACCGTACTAGTTTAACGGACTCGTGTCCGAAAGCTCGCGAAATCCTTACCTCATTCCGTGAGTTCGAAGAGCTTATAAACAACGCAACGACAAAATATAGAAACATTTCTACAAGCGAAAATTGTAGCCTGGATTGTACTTTACCACCACGGAAACATAACCATCATCGTCTAGAGTGATATGACTAAGAGGACATAGTAAATTTACGAATTCGTTTACTGACGCTCGCGCGAACGTGACAGCGATGCGTAAGCTCGAAGTATTTAAAAACAGTGTAAAAATAGAAACACTTCCTCGCACTACGATAGAAATTGTGGCCTTGCTTAGAGTAGTTCGAACACAGACGGATATGTGTTAGTATGTGAGTAACAGTAATGATAAACGAAAAATATCAATAAACAACCTACCTCTTCCTTTCTTTTGAAGGTATTTAAGGTAGAAGAATCATTCTGGCGGTTCACCACGGGTACTCAAGTTCCGTCTTGTGTTACTAAGCGCCACATTTTTTAAATTGATCTCCAACAGGAATTTCCAAAGGAAAGGTCGATGTCAGAGCTACCTTAATGGCATTTATGCTTCTTTCAGCGGACTGGCTCTAGGTTAGTCTGAAAGAAGGGATCCCGATCTCTCGAGGCGATAAAACCGAAAACTCCCTCTCGCTTTGGGCTTCATCACAACCACTCGTATTTTTAGAAATGAGCCCACGCTCATTTAAGCGGACAACCTATTTACATGGTTGACGTAAACAATAAATGCCAAACGGGGTAAGTTTCTAAAGAAACTGTGAAGCTGCGTAAGTGGGGGAGTTTTAAAATTACCCTTTATATTTTATAGCCTAACAACCCAACGTTTTGCTAATTTGGGGAAATCTGCGTACTCCAAAATATATTTATACCGAACTTACGCTTCCGTAATCCTGTTGTCATTGTAAAATTCTCCAAATAAACAGGCTACAGTTTCCTTCCTGATAAAAAGCCACACTCCATTTCGTATGCTCAACTTTAGTGCTTATGCCTACCTTCATTTTTAGCTTATTCATGCTGAAAGCAATGAATGAGGTATTGTGGTGAACCAGATGTTGACGGAAGTTGTCGACCGTGGACGGAAGTTGTATTCCGTGGACGGAAGTTGCATTGTGAACCGTTGGAACGGAAGTAGTCTAGCATGCTCCCTACTCAGTGAAAGTCAAAATTAATTTCGATGAAGCTCAGAAACTTAAATCACATTTCCGAACTTCTGAAAATTGAGAATCGAAAAGCCGAAATGTTCACACCTTGGGGACCCGTAGTGGGTTCATTTCAACACACGCTGTGACCACTCAGAAGAGCATCAGAGGCAGCCATACTGTTAAGCCTCGCATTTGCATTCGTCATCAGTTGGTATAGAGTAATCATAGCTCCATCATTGTGCTCGGGAGCTCTTCAATATACAGTCTACACATCAATCACAGGCGGCCAAGATAGTCTCAGTAAAATTTTTATTTCGAGCTCCAATATTTCGGTCCGGACTTGAGGCTCGCTCGAAAAAAAACAGCAATACCAATACGGTCGGTGCAAAATGCAAACTGCAGACTGCAGACCGGGTACGAAATGCAGACTGCGCACTGGGTACAAAATGCACACTGAGATTTCATGCTGTTTTTTTCGTCTGATACGTGATAACATGCCAGCTTACAACGTACCGAGCGTCACGCAATCGTTTTTCCACGATCATCTTTCACGATTATTTGCACTGTTGTGCAATATTCCTTGCCCGTTTCTTGATCACAATCGTTCATAATATAACTTCAAACCTTCATATAGTCTTCTCACTTTGCGCGCGAGTTGGTTGGTGTGATGTCTGTAGAGAAGTTACCAACTTAATGGCATTTGGCATTTTGTTCATTTTGTTGACAAAAATGTGGACCGAGACCAAAATTTTTCCTTCGACTTAATATATTTTCAACATTCAGGGGTTTACACACCGAATTTCACTTATGTGCCTCATATTGTTTATAGCTTACAGTAGGAACCGGCGAATTTTTATAGGGAAAAGGGAAGCTTTACTTTCGTGAGTGGCCATTTGCTTACTTTTATGGTAGTTTTATCTCTCATCTGTTTGGTGACTACGCAAAGGCTGAAGGCTTGAAATTCTGTTAAGAACGATTGTGGCCGCTTTGTTAAAAACCAAATGCAATGGCCGCTTTGTTAAAAACAAAAGATATCAAGAAACGGGCGAGGAATATTTCACAATAGTGCAAATGACCGTGAAAGATGAGGGTTACTAATATTTTGCTGCCAGAGCAACATTTGATACCTGATTATGCCCACCCAGCCCATTCTCCGCCCCACAAACACACACACACACACACACACCAACAAAAAGGACACTGTCTGCCTAATGACCTCTGCTCATCCCACCTCCAGCCCACACCACCTTTTTCCCAATGCTCATCACGACGAATATACAAGTTTCCTCATCACACACCTGCCTAAAAATAAAATGAAATTTATTCCGTAAGTCTTGAAAGTTGAATTCAGCTGTATCTAAATTCAACAAGTCCAAGAAATCAATACAAACTTACAGTGAGGACACTCGAACCATGAACACCTAGGGTGCTTTCCTCTGGGAGGATCCGGATTTGGATTTGTGATCCAAGATCACACAGATCACGGTGCATGAAAGGAACGAAGTTTTAAACGAGCTCTCAGAGAATTCCAAGAAGTTCGCTATTTTAAGACTTGTGTATGCACGTGGGTTATTGAGCTCTTCCCTGAATGGCTTGTCTAACTGCACGGGCTTTTAAGCGCACAATTTTTCTAATTAGAGCATTCATTAGAAGCACATTTTTTCATGGTAAACTCAAACGATGGAATTAAAACAGAAGCAAGTACTAATTACGATATGGATACTTGGGAACCCTAAATGCCTTCGATCAGTGGCCAATCAATTTCACTTTACAGAATCGATTTTACTTCGTGTTTATCTCAGAATTTAGCTATTGCCAATAATCTTTCCGGTCAATATATGAAGTACCTACTTGTTTGAAATTGAGCACCGCACCAGTACCCATATTTCCAGCTAGAGGAGGTGAGGCACTTTCAAGCTTACAGTATCTTGCCCAAGAACACGATGCAATGCTCCAACGTTAGAGACCAAAACTGGACTGCTTAATGTCGAGTCCAGTGCACAACCATCCAGTCACCATGCCTCCTCCTCTGATCCTTATAACGGGAGTGGAGTGAATGGGGTCAATCAGGAAGGGTGGAATGTAGGATTTAAATTAATTATAGACACGTCTATAATTATTTTTAGGTTTTAGGCCGCTTGTCGACCAATTTAATGACACTTTTGCTAATACAAATTCATTATTTTTCTAGTAATTTTGTGTTAACAACTGAGTTGAAAACGTAAATTAGCCACTATAAAGGGTAAAAAAGCTGACGTTTCCCTTCGTTCGCTCTGACGAAGGGCTAACGCTCGAAACGTCAGCTTTTTTACCCTTTACGGTGGCTTATTTACGTTTTCAACTCAGTTGTTAACATTAAATTACCTGCTATACTCTCCCACCGACGCAGCACCACATTTTCTTTAGAAACTTACCGCTTTATTCCTTATTCTTCTGTCACCCAAAGGGATTTGAGAGACAAAAAAGAGAGGATGAAGAAGTTATTTATCGGCTTGAGGTAGTGACCGACGTCTTTGCATAAAAATACTACCTAGCCGGAAAAACGAAGATATGGTTATGAAAAATGACAACGTAGGTAGGAATGTACTCGGCGACTCACGAAAGCGTTATATACCGTTGCCCGTGGGCAGAGATAGGAGAATACGGACCGCGCAAAGAACCAATCAGATTGCAGGATTCGTTACCGTGCCCTCTGAGAAAAAAAAAAGA
This sequence comes from Pocillopora verrucosa, assembly GCF_036669915.1. Taxonomy (NCBI): domain Eukaryota; kingdom Metazoa; phylum Cnidaria; class Anthozoa; order Scleractinia; family Pocilloporidae; genus Pocillopora; species Pocillopora verrucosa. Next base: position 9,403,078 of record NC_089318.1, on the reverse strand, counting down.
AAAAACTGAAATAAGGATGAATCTTAGGTGAGCTGGTGGTGGTAATACAGTTTGGTAAGCCTATTCATACACCAATTTCAATTAATGTTGCTTTGTCGTTTGTGAAACATAGTCCTTTGTGCATCGTGGGTAGCTTGATCTCGCTTCTGTTTCAAAGGTAATCAAATTAAACGAATTATTGCAAGTAACATTCAGAGAAAATTACTTAAAACAAATTTGGATATTATTGCCGGGTTTTCCAAATGTGGATAAATGAGCTACCCATGATGCACTAAGGACTAGGTTTCACATAGGGCAAATAGCAATCCAAAGCAACATTAATTCAAATATTTGTGTCAAGTTTGGTTGTTATAAAATGTGTTCTTTTTGGAGATATTGAATTTTTTTATGTTTGATGACATTATGAACTAAAACTGGAGTGAGCAAGCAAGTGACACAATTGCATATCAAACCCCACAACAAGGAACATTTAAAGGGGGGAGGAGAGTTTAAAGACTATTCAAAATTTATTCCCTCTAGCAAAAGAAGAAGTAACAAAAGGGAACACTAAAAAAGTTGGCATTTTTGGGAGTTCAAAAATGCCTCAAAATACAAGATTATCGATTCACTGTGCGCACAGCTACCGGGATAGATTGGGTTTGCACAGCCTGTCAGTTTTTTTTTTCAGGTGGCTAAGAGTTCCAGAATATCTATGACTGATGAGTTGTCAGCCGAAATTCTTGAGTCGTTAGGGTTCAACCCTTGTTCGACCCATTGCCATTTTTAAATGTAATACTTATCGGAGCTCAATTTTAACACTTAAAGATAACTATACTCAGTTTACTGTATTATCAATCGCTACAACTGACTATAAGCATTCTCAGTGAAAAGGTTAATGAGCTTGTGTCTTCTTTACTGGTAAACTTTGACGGTAGATGACTTTTCTGTTTAAAACACCTTTAAGTAATCTCTAATTTTTGTTTTAAAATAGGAATTACCTGGTGATGATTCCATTCAAAACGAATCATCCATCATGGAGCCCCAGCCAATGAAGTGTCAGAAACCTTAAGTCTCGAGTTTGAAATTGTGAAGGATTCTATTAGGAGGGGTCGACCAAAGCTGATAGACAACTGTGGATATTCATATTTTAGGTTTTAATATAATAATAATAATAATCAATTGCAAAGTAAGAGTTGAGATGGCAACTGTAATCAAAGTTAGGTAATAAGCTTTTCAAGAACTATGTGTAGTGGCCTTGTTTCCGGTACCCAATAGATTCAATTCGTTTACATAACTATGAGTAGAAATCTTTTTAGCGAGCATATAGACTCCGAAATGTATAGTTCAATTATAAAGGAAGTAATGTAAAATATATAGTTCAATTATAAAGGAAGTACCGTAAAATTTATAATTTTGACTCGTCTTTACTGGTTTTGTGCTTTCTCTCTATTGTACCATTGTGAGCGATGCGCGGGCTCGATGATAACCACGATAGTATTTTCCTATGGCCAAGCAGCATTCGTTGTTTGTACAATCGTCCTCTAGCAGTTTAGCGTTTGTAGCTAACTCTGTCAAATCGCAATGGGACCCCACTCGGGCACTTGTTTGGCTAGGTTTAAACTGGGATTTAATTACTAGTTATATTTCTATTACTGATAGAAGCATGCGCATTGCCAATTTCATTGCTCTCATAGACAAATTTCTCCTATCCGCTCCCTATGTTACGGCTCGGGATCGTGCCGCTATCGCAGGTATTCCATGTCTACGTCGCCAGTTTTGGATAACTTGACTCATCTCAAAACTCGCTTTCTCTACAAGGTCATTGAATCCATGCCTAGTTAGGATTCCCGCTTCACTATCGGGCTTAATAATGATTGTCTTTAGGAAATATTTTTCTGGAAAAACAATATTGTTAGGCTTAACTCGACAGCTATTTTACCTTATAAGGCCCCCCTTTTAATTACCTATTCGGATGCTAGCAGTGTCGCCTGTGGGACTTATGTTGTTGGTACTAATGAAGTGTCTCATCGCATGTGGAGCGTTCGAGAAGTTGCTAAAAGCTTTACATGGAGAGAACTTAAGGCAATACATTTTGCTTTAATCTCATTTAAGCTTTAGTGCCTTAAATGGCGTTCCGACAACCAGGGGGCTGTGCTTATGCCTCAATAGGTTCCCCGGGAACTTAATGTTTCTGCTGATGCTATCAGTAATATCGTACATTTCGATGACTAGTTTACTACCCGGTGGTTCTTTGACGGGTTTGCGAACGCTACCCACACCCATCTTCCCAGATTTAACTCCAGGTTTTGCGTACCAGGCGCTGGAGCTCTTGACACTTTTTCAGTCTCGTGGAAGGGAGAGAATAATTGGCTAGTCCCTCCAGCGCATTACATTATTCGGGTTATCCAACATCTCCTTGTATGCGGTGCTGTCGGTATTTTGGTCGCTCCTTATTGGCCGTCGAATGCGTTTTGACCTTTCTTGTTTGCAAGTGCGGTTGGAAGCCAACCATACGTTATTGCATCCATTTATTTTTCCGACACTTCAAGGATTTTTGCCCTCAGGTGTTATGAAGACTCGCTCCTTGATTCCGACAGATTCAACAGCGCGGTGCTGCCAGTCAGAATTGACGCAAAGATGGCTTCATTAAGGATAATATCCAATCTTCTCTGTTTCCTTAATTGTTCTTGAGTATTTTAATTTCCTTTTTTCATCAGCAGAGAGCTTGTATATGTACTGCGTTGCTTTCATTCATATTCATTCGAGTCATACGAACGTCACTGCACCCTCAATATTAAATACCGAATCAGTGAGGGTTGTCAGTTTTTCACATACATATTTTAAAAGAGTATGCAAAAGAGTCAGTGCATTTATTGTATAATCAGTCATTTGCTTCCTGTATTTTGAGCCTTCCAGAGTTTCTTTAATTTTGCTGCCAGTTTTTCATATACATATTTACAAAGAATATGCATGAGTGATCGCGTTTTTCATATACATATTTTCAAAGAGTATGCATAAGAGTCAGTGCGTTTATTGTATTATTAGCTGTTTGCTTGTTTTATGTTGAGCCTTTCAGAGTTTCTGTAAATTTTCTTGCAAGACATTATAAATAGGGTCATACACGGCTCATGTTGACGCACCCAAATAATCTAATTTGCGGGGTATTTTACAATTGCTCCACAATATGAACATTGTTAAGAATATTCCGTTGCCCTTTGCGGTCTGATGCGACCGGTACCAAAAATGTCGTCATTTTTTAAGGTGGAGGTGGTGGTGGGGCTTGAGGCTGTTATAACTACATTATTTTAATGCTCTCGTAAAAACAATATCGTGCTTGTCTATTTCTCCTCTTCCTCTTCTCGAAAAAAATATAAACAGCAAATCGAGGTTGAACGAGGCACAGGCCAAGGCATACCTGCATCAAGAGTCTCCGATATCGAAACGCGCGCAATGCATTCTGGGATCGTCTCATATAAAAAGTGGGCACCAAGCGTGACAGCGGCCATCTTGATAACTAAAGCATCGTCAACATTTATACACTTTTACCTCGCGATTTTACAATTTTTTCCAGTTTAAATTAGATCATAGTTTGTATATAGTTTTAATAATAGTTTGTATATAGTTTTCACTAGTTTGTATATAGTTTTCATATAGTTTTCTCGTCGTTTTTGGCGTGGAAATGAGCGAGACAAGTGAGCTTTCCCTCGAGGAAGTCAACACATGGAAGGTGGACGCTCTCAAGTTATTTTGCCGTAAACGAAATCTTAAAACTTCTGGAGCTAAAGCTGAACTTGTAGCCCGTATGTTTGCAGCATCAGAGATGGGAATCCAAGTACAAGCATCGGCTAAAGAACTAATGTGCATCACGGAGTCTGAGAGAGCGAAGCTATTGTTTACTCCTGAGGGCAGCAAGCTTCCCGATCCTCTTGGGCTAAAGGACGGATGGATTGATGAAAAAGATGGGCTAACATCATGGCCTCCTATATTTCTAAGTGACATTACGAAATATCTGATGGCTGATCATCCTGGAAAGGATATTAAACTGCACGAACGGGTCATGAATGAGTACAAAGAGGGGAAAGCATACCGCTTATTTGACTCGGGCTTTCTGAAAGAAGTTTTCTACCATGAACTAGAAAATATGGATTTTTGCTTCTTGAAAGCAAAATGTACGCATTCGATGAAGGTTGGTGATACACCACATACATCATGGATTTGTTCAAGAAAAAATGGAGAGATTATCAGTGCCTACTGTACCTGTACTGCTGGGTATGTTAGACTTTCTGTTTTATAAGACTTTAACTTGTAACTGATGCAAAATATAAGCCTAAAATATCATGTTTATCATATACCTCGATTTTATGACTAATGTTGTTGGTCTAAGCTCAATATATATTATACTTTAGAATGTTTAAAATATTATGTCTATCATATACCCTAACTATTTGTTATTTCTTGTTTCAGTATGAGTGGTTCTTGTATTCATGTGATGGCACTGCTGTTCAGAATTGAAGCAGCAAACCGTAATGGTATGACAAATCCTGCATGTACGTCCAAAGAGTGTGTGTGGAATGTTCCAATAGGAAACAAGACTGTAATCAAGCCCTCTAGAATTTGTGATATGGAGTGGAAGGCTTCAAAGCTAAATAAAGGTATGTTATTATGTTTAAAATTCTAAACAAAGTATTTACAGTATGTATACTGGATAGACATAAGTGTTATCTGGGGACATAAATAAGAAAGTTCTTATTAGCTTGTAACCTAGCAATTAATTTACTTTTATTTTGTGTTTTTCTAGAGACGACCAGACCTGCCATCGATAGTCGCCGAAAGTTATTCAATTCACATGAAGAGTTGAAGCCCCTGACTCCAAAAGGAAAGAGGAAGTCGTTTTATAATAATTTGAAGGACTTGTTGCCAGAATCGGCATTCATCAAATTAGCAACGGCTGAGTTTGAGGAACCGTGTTCAACTTCCGTTACAATAGAAATTAATACTGAAGTACCTGAATGTGTAATGCCTAAGTCATCAAAGAAAGACTTAAGTGCTGATGATATACATCTGATTGAACAAGGCACCATTGGTCAGTCTGAGAATGAGGCATGGCACGATTACAGAAAAGGCCGATTAACTGCCTCTAATTTCTATAGAGTGTACACAAAAGTTGAAACCCTTAAAACTAAGGGGGGTGATGCACAGGAACTAGTGGACACAATCCAGGGTAAAAGTAATGGACCGTCGGAACATTTACCTGCTCTAAAATATGGAAGAAACATGGAGAAAGTTGCTAAGGATAAGTATGTGAAACTGTTTCAGAGGGAGCACAAAGATGCAAAATTCAGAGAGTGTGGACTATTTATTGATGAATCTGACCAATTCATTGGAGCATCCCCTGATCTGCTTGTTGAATGTTCCTGTTGTGGATTAGGGGTGCTAGAAGTGAAGTGCCCTTATTCTATTGTTAATGATTTACCATCAGAAGACAATCTTTCCTACCTGGTAAAGATTAATGGCAAAATTGTCTTGAAAGAGAAGCATGCATATTTTGCACAGATACAGGGACAAATGGCTGTGACAAAGAGAACATGGTGTCACTTCCTGGTCTACACCCAAAAGGGTTATCATCTGGAGCTAATCAAGTTCAATAATGATTACTGGGAAAAGATAAAGCAAAACCTAATTTGGTTTTATAATAAGTATTTAAGTGAATGAATGCTCGTTAATTATAACTTGATACAAAACTTTATTTACATGGTGTAAACACTAAAAATACATTTGTACATTTTATATACAATTTAGAATTTTTACAATTTCATATCTGGAAAAACTGGTCTGACAGTTCTAAATTGAACTCAAATAGTCTCTGAATAGAACAGTAAAATTGTCTGTTGTGGAAACTGGAATGGATGAATCAAATCATGAAATTTTATACAAGTAATGCATTGACCACACTTCAGTATGATTGAAAATGTTACAGTTTGATATTGTTTGCAGTTATATATATAGTAATAATAAATAATATATTATTTATTTGTGTTCAGCGACACATGAGCTGTGAAATGAAGAAAAATATTTACAAATTATATCTAATGATTGTAATCACTCTACCAGAATAATTTTTCTCTTGTGAGGTCCTTGTGGTGCAAATAATATAACAGTTCTTATTCAGAGTGCACATACTTAATAGCTGAAGCATTAAATGGTACTAAATCATACTATTACTTAATTTTCTTGTTATGTACCATTATCAACACTATTTAGTATTATTTGGTACCATTTGTATGAAAGATTAAGTGATTGCACTCTATACTAGTTGCTAGTAAAGTAGAGCAGAGATTTTGAATAACATTTAACCTAAGAAAGAACTTAGACTAATACATATTGGTATCCTCTAAATTTATGAAGTTTATATTCTTTCATGGGTTAAATGCTGTCAATCTTTTTAGCTATTTGTACATTTCTTGTTAATCATTTTTTACCCAAGGGTCTATACAAGTTACATAAGGCTGCACAAATAAGTACAATGTTGTCTATACTGCCAAGCAGTGATATTGGTAGTTCATGCTTTATCAGTCTAAACGTCTTCAACCGTCTTATTGCTTGCTCAACAAAGATTCTAAGATTTGCAATTTCTTTTGTTTTAGCAACTTCAGCTTTAGTGAACTGCTCTTGTCCACGTTTACCAGGGGGATGTGTAGTCTTGAGCTTCTGATTAAGAGGTCTTCAGCAATTGTGAATCCACGGTCTGCCATCACTTCATCGCCAGGTTCAATGATATCATAAAATGATGATTCTCTTGTCAGATGCACATCTGAAGTTCTCCCTCCCCATGCTTTGGATAAGAAATTGAAAAAACCATGTGGTGTTATTGATACCAACAGCTTAGCAGTGTTGTGATGCTTGTAGTCTGACCACGTAGCTGCTCTAAGGTTTGGGTCGCTTGGGGTTTCAATAAATATTTCTGTGCAATCAATGATGTGGCGTACATTAGAGTAGCCTGGCTTTTTAAACTTTGCGGGCAAAGTTGCTTTCACAACATCGATGGAGGGATTGTAAACCAAACATTTAAGTTCACTTGCTAGGATTTTCACCCAGGTAGTAACAACATTTGTTACATTTGTAGTTGAAATTCCAAACCTCTGTGCTAAGTCAGCATTTGTTGATCCAAGTCGAAGTTTCATTAAGGTCAAAAGAAACTCATCTTTTTCTGACAAAGCTCTTTTAGGGCCAAACTTATTTGGTGTTTTTTTGAAGTTTCTTCCTTTTTTAGTAGATTTTTTGGGCCACTCCAGTAGTTTACTTTTTTAATGTTTCCCTTCACTACTTCAAACAACTTATTGAATACTCGTTTTGATGGTAGGCCGGTTAGTAGACGAACAGATGAATTTGTTTTCAAATCAGAATGTTCTAGTCCCTTACGCTGTCTGGCCTTGAGTTTTATCTTACATGCTTTGAGTTCACTTTCAAGTTCTTGGAGTTTTTCTTTGAGATCTTTGATCTCATTGAACTGCTTGAGTCTTTCCTGCAAGCATTTTTCTTTCATACAGAAGTCAGGATCTTCTAGGTTGTACCAGCCAAACGAATATGCATGATCGTGAGTGATATGGTCGGGTCGACCGGCAGTAGTACAATGTTCTTCTTCTGTTATAAACGAGGAACTACTTGGTTCTTGAATCACAGGAGCATCTTGACTATCATGTGCATTATCTTGAGTATCATCTTGAATATTATCTTGTGTGTTATCTTGAGTATTATCTTGAGTTCTTAAACGTTTCATTTCTTCTAGTAATGATGATCTATCAGTAGGCGGTTTACGGTTACGAGTAGACTTTGTCTCGTAGCCCATTTTGAGTACAGGATCAGGGTTTTCTTTCGTGGGTTTCCCATCAACAAAGTGCTCATTGCAGACTCTCGACGAATTATTAGGTTGCCAGACTTCTCCTTTCGGGCCTTTTCTCTTTAGAAGATGGATCCAGCGCTTTCTACCCTCATTGTTTTTGCGTTCAGTAGGGAACGGAAATAGCTTGAACGGCAGCGGACAGTCACATGGCGGAGTGCCGTGTAAACAATCGTGAACTTCGCATTGCTGTGAAGCCCATTTCTCAAGCTTTTTCCCACTGTTATGGCACCCAAATACTGCACAATTTCTGTGCCCAAAGACCATGTCATTAAACGGCTGCAAAGTAATAAAAATACGATGAGAATCTTTGACTTTTGACAGTTCTTGTATTCGCGAATGTCACTCGCGCGCAGGATTGAATCTACTACCATTAAAAGCTTAAAAACAGCTAAAACAAAGTTAAAATTTGTAACTTACCTTTTGAATATAATACCCACGAAGATTATTTTCCAGTTGATATCACTTACAAGAACAAAAAGACTGTATTATAGATAAAGACACGCTTCAAAGAACGCATTGAATACAGAGACACACGCCATATTGTCACGCTTGGTGCCCACTTTTTTTGTGAGACTATCCCAGAATGCATTGCGCGCGAATTACCTTCCGGAACTCTTGATGCACGTATAGATGGTCAGAGCTGTGACAGCAATTTTTTACATAACAAAGTAGGGATGAGAGGAGCACGCTCCCTACGTAATACTACTTCTTTTAGGAACGTGAACAGAAGGCTCGCGCTGTTAGAGATGTCATCATTAAAACACTTGGGTTACCTGTTTGGAAAACCTCCTAATGCACTCAAGCAGTTACCTTGTAAGGTCTTTTTTAAATACTCCTGCAGACCTCAGGAATTTGTGCTAGCACATTGAGTGAAGATGGGGGAACATCTGGGTATAAGCCAGCCAGTGAATATGGGGGACAACCCTCTGGAAGACGAACATCTGCCGGTAAAATGCAAGAATTGTACAATAATGAGGGTTCTGGTGGGCTGCAAAAGACACATGATGAAATCAGTGAAAATCGTAAAGAGGATACCGGTCCAGAAGTGGTTGATTCATCTTCAGTGGTAACAACCTTAGCTGAGATGGTGGAAGAGAATGGCCGCGGGCTATTCATTGGTGTCAGGAGAGGTTCGCCGTTAAACAGGGTGCTTTCCATGTGGGATAGAGAGAAGAAGAAAAACGTTGCCTAACCACACCCGCTAGTTAAAGTTCATTTGAGTGAGGAAGGGTAGGATTGACTCAGGTGCAATGGCTAAGTTTTTACATCGACTCTCCCTAACATTAGCTCTGTTATATTCCCTAAGTACATGCCTTTTGATTCAACTTTTCATTTCCAGAATGGTAACTTCAAAGCTTCAAAGCCTCAATGCTTATGGTTTGGATAGTATCATCCAAACTCACCCATGCAGAAGCTAATAAGCTAACCATAAATGCAAAAAGTCAAACTTTGTCATCTTCAGACCGTCATAAAAGAAGCTTAGCTATCAAATTAATATAAGGATATACAATAATGCATTCTTGAATGCAAAGATTAGGTAAAGTTCTTGGGAGTACTAATGGATAAAAAGTTAACCTGGAAATATTATATCGACTTTATTGCCTCTAAAAATTAGCAGAGTTGTTGGAATTATTGCGCGATTAAGGTACTTCGTTCCTTTTAGTATTTTAATCCAAATGTATCATTTTCTGATTTTCCCTTGTACATACTGCACAAGTTTATCTGAGGAAGATCTTTATCTTACAGACACAGGCTCTTCGGCTAATGTTCTTTGCGGGTAATATATCTCATGCTATTCCTTTGTTTGTCTCAGCCAATGTTTTACCCTTTAATATGCTTTATTTTGAAATAGTGTGTTCTCTTATGCATGATATGTCTACCAACTCTGCCCCTCATCGTATCTGTGACCTTATTACCCTTTCATCCGACGTCCATTCATACAACGTTAGATTTCGGATGCTGGTAACTTATCAGTTAATAAATCAAGAATGAGTTTTCGACCTAATTAATAAAGTAAATGCAGTGGCTTGAGCCGTTTGAGGTAACTATCTTCTGGAACGAAATGCCTTTTTAGAGGGCGCTTTTCGCCACGCGTATCTGGCGAAGTCTATTAAAGGGCTTTCCAAAGGGCAGTATACGTATTCAAAAAGTATAAGAAAGCGGAGGTGGCAGGCTTAGAACTCTCTTTGAGTTGATGCATACAAGAAAGTCATTACGGCTCAATGCTCTAGCAAGAAACATGGTCCAAAACTTGACGATGGAGGCGCCAATGTTCGAATTTGGGAAATGTTCCAGTTAACACAAAGTCTATTTCTCTTCACTGTATAATGAGTTTGTTACCCTCCAAAAGTTCCATGAAGGGACCTTCACAAAGTTCATCAATAACACTGGCAGCATCTTCGAGCAAACCAATGAGGAGCCGTGTTTGAAGGCAGAGACGTTTGAGCATTTTTATATACAATAAATCCAATGAGCAGCTAATGGTTACGGATATCAAGGGAGTTGGTTATTGTCTTTGCGACCTTGAAATACCGTCAGTACAGCAAGTGTATGTGGTAGACAATTCTATTTTCTTCTGCACAGGCAATCTTTCTACTGTTGCAATCAAAACCTTTAAGTCGGTGTATCATTGCAATAAATATTACAACCTCTTGAAACTTAAAAAATTTTCTGAGTGAGTCAACACAGTCGTACTGCTTATACCTGGTGGAAGGGGTGCTGTGGCTTCACTCGCAGTTTAGGCGATATGCATCGCCAACTGGTGCAATGCAGCTTTGTATTGCTCTTTTCTTGAACCCTGTAGACACCTCCATGATTTATTAGACAGGAAAGGGTATTAAATTTCTGCTTTCTGTTCTGTTTCTTTCTGTTGTTTTCCTTTCTATAAGGAACAATGTTAAAGTTGAGGTTCAGGTTATGTTACAGGTTGTCTATCACCATGTCACGTGGCACATAAGGTCGGCTCCTGCATCATCTCTGTTTGAGGTTCTTTTTCAAGGTTCATGTTCAAGGCTCAATTTATTGCTCGTCAAAATTGTTATTGTGTAGCTTAGTATTCAGAGCAAATCTTCACAGCACACATGTTAAAAGCTGCAACTATCTATTACTCACAGGTTGCCTTTTACAGAAAGCATCTGCAAAGCTTCATTGCAGTCCTGTTTACTAACATATCCTGCCACCACCAGATTCAACAAATATGCAAGAAGCCGGCCATGATTTCCATTTAGTTATAAAAATGTTAACAGTTTTGGAAAGACATCTATGTACAATTTCTCTTAAAAGTTTCATACTGTTACTAAAGCTGTGAGTATGTAAATTTATTTCTACCACTGTACTTCATTTAAAGTTCAAACATTTAACGAGAGCTTCGACATACCCATTTAATCTTTTTTTTCAACCTGAGGTAAAGGCTTTCAAATCATATATTCTCAGATTAAGGACGCACAATTCTGCCCCTATGGGAGAATGACGTAATCAAACTTACAGGTGAGTCAGCAAACAAACTTATCAAAGTAATGGTAAGGGAAAATGATGAAGTATTTGACCGTCAACAAACAGACAATAATTTCACAAAAGTGCGTTGCAAAATCAGTTTAAACCTGTACACTGCTCAGCAGAAGGAGTGAGAACACTGAGCCGTTTCCTCTCCTGCAATAAGAGTCATACCAAAGAGGTGCTTCCAGCAAACAAAACCTCTGTTACACGTACTAAATGCGGCCTCACGCAATTTACTAGTAAATGCAAGAAAAGATTTTATGTAACAGCCGAGTTTACCTCTCAAACAAAGGACACATTAACCATAAATGTGTTTGGGGACTATACCATCTCATTTCAAAGGGTTATTTAGATATAAAATATGACATTTTCAACTCAGTTTGTAATCCAACCCAGTATAACTATAGCGGCTAAAAATTTTGTAGATCATCTAGTAGAGGAGCGAACCTGCAGCGAGTGATTCAAGGCAGCTATCCTAATTCAGTAAATAGATATATTGGCTGCAAAATTCGAAATTTGTTTTTTACCACAATGTAGTTATCTGAAAGAAAGAACAGTGAAAACAGGAAATGTTCCTGTTTAGAACCAGGGTAAGTTTATTGATAACGACCCTAAATGTTACACCCTTAGGGTCAAGAAAGGCGTTCACATAAGACTTTCATTCCAATAACATCAATAGGGATAACAGTATCAAAGTACCTAAAGCAAGGACGGCCATAATCAGACAACAAAACAGCTGATCAGCAACAAAGAGCACCTGTGGGGGAACAAAAGCTGCTTGTCAGAGTAATAATGAGGATCGAAACGCACCAATGACAGCACACCAAAACGTACCAATGACCACAAACTCAGGTCTGATTTAGTTTGTGTCATGCTTTGACTTATTATTATATTAAATTCCGTGAAATATGAGTTTCTTTTTCATATTTCGAACTAATAATTATAGTTAAAAGCGCATGCTTAAATCTTTCATTTTGTGCCTTTAAATTGCCTTTCATCAATTTGAGTTTATTGCATCTTTATCAACAGATCTAAGAATTTGTGTTAATAACATACTGAGGGAAAATGGTATCGAAGGGTGTGAAAGACAAGATGACAACAATCTCGTCACAATAGACAACGAAAAAAATCAATACTATTTTACAAAATTTGTCACTATTTTCACAAGATGTTAATGATAGTCAATGTGCATGTCTTGCAAAACGAGGCGTTTGAGAACAGAGTACGTAGCAGTTTTTGAAAATTAAAAGAATACCAGGAATATTATCAGAAACACTAAAATCTGCGAGTGGGTTTTTGAATTCTTGGCAGCCCTTACTAAAAGATGCATCACGAGCTATGATATCAACAGAATAGCCTGGTCTCACTTTCCTCCTAAAGGTAGCCCACAGAGCGCTACTTATGCAACCTTGGTGATAAGGATGTTCCAACGAGAAGAGGTGTCTCCCATTTGTTGGAGATTTGTAGCATACATCACAGCGGCATTGAAAAAACCGTCTCGACTCACTTCTACCTCCATTTCCTCTGTTCCTAATATCCTTACCGCGCTTCACCCTCGATAAACCCGACCTTGGGTGAAGTGAAGAAACTTTCATCCCATCACGTTCAGGATATCATGTCTTTATATCTACCATCATATCTACCTTTCGAGCATTGTAGGTCCATTTCAATGTCAAGAAAGTAATATTTAGTGGATTTATGGATGAAGATCAACAAACAGAAGGTAGGGGCTTTTTGGATGGAGATCAAGTGAAATACTGCAAGAACCTTGCGAGTTACTTGACTTGAGCTTTTCTTTCATTTAGCTTAAAGATTCCCTATGAGAGACAACGCCTCTTCCAATTTCTGTCAATTTATGACAGCAATGGCCTAAAGCTTGTATACATTCTCAATACTCTTCTTTGGTATAATCGGGCCTCAGTTATCATGACTTTTCGATTATCCGAATTTATTTGTCTAGTCCCATTTCTTTGATGAATATTTACAAGGCACGATGAAGATCCCTAAAAACTATGATTATGAATTATTTCTAATTAAGATTTTAAGGTCTAAGTTATAGTTATATAGAAAAAGGTTTGTTTCCTTTCGAAGAGAAAACGTTTCGACCAGATATTTTGGCATAAAGTTGAATTCCACGATGCAGTAAGCTATTGCTCTTACCCTTAATTCCAACTTCTAAATTGTTTCAGTTTCATTTTGTCTCGTTTAATTAATATTTTCGATTACCTCGACTCTCGATTATCCGGGCTATTTACTCCAGTCCCTACAAGTCCGGATAAGCGGAGTTTGACTGTATTAGACTTCATCTGAAATCAACAAATATCAAGAGCAACATGTTATTTAGAATAGAACACGATTTAAGCTGTCTGCAGGGAACTAAGCTCGTTCTAAGCAAGGCATCACCTAAATCTTTTTTGAAAATAGCATGGTATTCAAACTAACAGGTCATCATTTTTGAACTCGTATTGCAAAAGTTTACAAGATGTTTTCCTTACTAAAAGCTTACATAAACCTTTATTAAGTGTATTTCTAAATAAAAGCCTTTTTTTTTACGATAGACAAAACAATGAAGTTTCAAACTCATTGAAATTGAGAATTACTGTTCAACTTCAACCTCACCAGATCGCGCTCAAAACGTGGGTTGCTTACGCGGCTCACATCCATTAGCCCACGTGAAGCCCTCGTGCAGTGCCTAGCCGTGTGCCCGTGGTACGCTACACTGAAGCTCGAAACTCGAGAATGCGCACTTTATTGTCATCTATCCAAGTTACGCGCGCAATCGCGCCTGCGCATTACCTTCTCCCTCGTCCTTCCATTAGGTAATGGCTAAGAGGTACAGTGATACAGTTGGCCGCGCATGCTAAAAGTAGCACCTTGTACGGTCGGTCATACGGTCGCACGTCCAAATTTTTTCGGCTTGATGGGTTACTACTATTTCGTATAATTAGCTCCGCTATAAAGAAGTGAAAGGTAAAGAATGAAAATCGAGTGTTCCAAAGACTGGTCAGGAAGAAAAGAAAAAAGCATAGGATGTTATTATCAGTGTTGGTCTTATGGAGCGGATTGAAAAGGAGCTGGTTCTTAAAGCCAAAAGAGGAAAGAAGTTATCTTTATGAGTGTCGCCAAATGTGAGCTACAATGCTCATCGCAATCAAGCAGAAGAGAAATGGAACGACTTCCATAGCAATATATATGAGGAGAGTCAGCCGTATAACTAAGTATACGAAGATGGATCCAAAGATCTCTTTCTTCCTGGTTCTGAGAGAGAATTATTCACATTAAGCAGATATCAAGAAGTATGAAAAGATTTTAAACTTTGACCTTGAGATATCAGATTGATCAAGTGATTTCGTAAAAGATGTTGACAATGTTCTTAAGACTGCATTAGAAGTTGAGTTACCTGCTGAGTGTGCAAGGTGCCACAATGCCACTGATCTCACAACAGACGCCGATGAGATTACAAATCGTCAAGTTGCCAGTCAGAGTGCAAATCAGACTGAAATTGATGTTTTTAGCGAGCGTGGGATAAAGAACAAATTCTGAGTTCCCATGAGGAATCGAACCTCAGACCTTTGGAGTTCGCGTTCCGATGCTCTACCACTGAGCCATAGAGACTGTTTGGTGAGTGGGGTCTATTACAAAGTTCATGTGACACGCGTCCTGCATACTGTTAGGATCAACAATGTCGATAGCGTCATGTTTGTAAATAGAATAAGTAGAGATGGTAAGTTTTGAGCTGGGTAAAGAAATAGAGAAAGATGTTTTTCGTCTTGTCACGAGCGTGGGGCAAAGTAAAAAAATCCAATGGAAATTTCACAGGAAACAGTAAACATGACCATAAAATGAGAATGTATGGAAACCAAAAAAGATCCTTAAATGACTTATAAGATATTCAACTGTCCCCAGTAAGCAGCGAAAAGGGAGAAAGTAGCGACATCCAAACACCTTTAACGCGTCTGACGGTTAATATTGACCATTTATTTTGATGATTGACGGTAAAAACTTGTCATTTTTGACGGCTAACGTTTGCATTTTAGGCCCTTTGACGGATGACGGTTAAATCGCATTGTGTAAAGTCTAGCTACTGCTGACCTTGCATTTAGTACATATCAGACTGGTAAACAGTGGAGACTTTGAAAACAGGTTAAAATGATTGGTAAAGTGTTATCTTGTGCAGGGGTGGCAACTTTAACGTTTTGGGAACGAACGGCTGGTCCCCGAGGATCC
The DNA here is from genome assembly GCF_036669915.1 of Pocillopora verrucosa. Taxonomy (NCBI): domain Eukaryota; kingdom Metazoa; phylum Cnidaria; class Anthozoa; order Scleractinia; family Pocilloporidae; genus Pocillopora; species Pocillopora verrucosa. The sequence continues at coordinate 9,387,477 of NC_089318.1, read as the reverse complement.
ACCGGTTCTAAGTAAACGCTGCTTTTGACAATTCCACGCAATCCAAGTTAGCTAAAATTTGGCAAATATGTTATGAGAGAAAATTCCGTCAGAAGTGTCATTTCAATCCGAATCGCCTGACTATGGGTAATTGCAACTTTAACCCCAAGCAAGACGGAGTATTTGTATGCCCCGCCCTATTACAGCCTTACGGATGGTCAATTTCAAAGGTCGCGATGATCGGCATTCAAATCGGAGTTATCAAACTAAAATAGCAGATAAGGTGATTAAATACATAGGAATCATAATACATTAATACACAGGGGCCTTGTGCATTCTGTCACCTCTTATACTCATTATTGCTCCATGGGAGCCTAATATAACGGCCTAGCTCAAAGAATTTAAACAAAAAGATTTAGAAATCTAATCACTTCTAGTTGCTTAATCGTTGTGACTTTTTCCGAAAAATTGTAATTCTTGTCGGAACGGCAGAACCTTTACTTCCGGTAAAAGATTTCAGTAGGGAGGACATTGGAATTAATTTTTGTTGTTGACGTTACTCACTTGGGAAGATATGGCAAGAACTGCACCCAAAGTTTTCCCTAATTAATTGCAAAGAATAAGATAAATTCTGGTGGTTTAAAAATCCTATTCTACTTCTTCCACACGAATATATATAGTTCATTGCAAAAACTTTGAAACCTACGAAGCGTTTAAACTGAAAGATGAGAGGCTACGGCTTTATAAGTCAGATGTGTATGATAACCACCATTAGTTGCATCATCTATATTGGTTCATGCTTTTTAGGTGTCAGGGACTGTTAACGTTTTTGCAATCGAATGTGTATTGTGTATAATACGTATATACATGTAATTCTTATTATGAGTCAAGTGCTTTACAACATCATCAACTGTGCCCTGAGCGTTTAGTTTGTTTTTGTGTTTTCTAAGGACTTAAAATGGGTTGTGTATTAGTAAGGCTATAATTCTAGAACTAACGTGACAGGCACTTTTATTAAAAATCCATCGAAAGCATGGATATCGATATAACAAAAATCAAGAAAAAACACCAAAATCACACGTATAGACATGGTATAATAACAATTTCTAATTTATGACGTAGACACTCGGATTTATGAACGAAATGAGCATATAACAGGTCGAACCGACGCATTAAACACTACGTACTTCAGCTTCATTTTATGTTTTAGAAAACACTCTAAGGAAAATTCTCTCACTCCCTAAATTATGATTCTGATGGGTGAAGCATCTCTAAGGGATGCTAAAAGTCGTTTTTTATCTGCCTTCCTATTCAACTTATATTTTAAGCCATCGTTAGTAGCACAAAATCAGTTAATTGAGCAGTGGAGTAGTTGTCAACACTGTTAGCAGGTTTCTGTTCTTAATATCTTTAACCGTTGGCATCATTGCAATGCTATTTCTAACATGTATTTCTTGGATCTTTAGGTTTAAAGGCAGATGATTTACCCATCTCATTAAGAACAGTTCAAGGTGTTCCTCGAAATCTTTCCGCTCTCTCATTAACTCGCGTTATTGAGTTTTCTCGCCAATGCCTACTGAGCTACATACCTGATCCAAAAGGTTGCATAGAAAAATATTAGCACATATATGTCAATCATCAGTCTATCAGGAACATAACTGCATAATTACCCAATCTAAACAACTAAAACCCTGAAGCTTCTACCAAAAGAGCTATTCTAAGCTTAAAGCAGTTTTAAATGGCTTCGTTATCCGTGTCAAAGGCTTGCTCGTTAGTATAACACTTTTCTTCCTCTCGGTGATTGTCGAAATGACCCTTGACTTTATGAAGCTCGACGCCGTCGTCTTCGTTGCAGGCAACCGTATTTCTTTTCAGCACTTGCTTTGAATTGCACTTTCTGAAACGTTATAAGCAGTCAGAATATGAAATATAATTATTTACGTGTTCTTCTCTTTTCTGGGGCTGTATGAAATTTCAAGTCCTTCATTTGTCGGTATCGGGTGATGTCACATTTTCGACAACTGTTTTATATTGAACAGGTACAAAAACCTAGACACACGAAAGATAAATCGGAAAAAGGGCGATGTGATTAGAGTAAGACAGGAAATTATTTAGGATAAGGACTTAAATGCCAATTGCCTTTTTTGATGGTGATTATGATGAAACGAGAAAATAGTTTACAATCATTTGAAAATTTTGCACGCACGCGATTGGTCAAAATGCATCAGTTGCCCCAGCTAAACTTCGGGAAATCCGAGGATATACACCAACTGATACTGAATTGAATTCAAGGCGATAAAGCGTTTTCCTGTTTTTATAGATGATGGGATATGTTTGTTCGTTTATAAAGTCGTACTAGAGAACACTGAAAACTATACATCTCAAACAGTAATCGCTAAGCTGTTTGTAAACATATTTAACGCGTTTTACAAAAATATAGGAAGGATGCTAAACGCAATAGCATCCATTTGGCGCGAAATATGTCCATTTATGTGTCCTTGGACATAATCTGTTCCTCGAAGCTCACAGTAATTGTCAAGCTTCGTTCTGGAAACTGTTCGCATCTCGGAACAAACGATGTATTGGGGACAAATGGAGGCTATTGTTTATATAACATAATAAGACGAGGTTCTCATTTTAAACTGGTTACACAGTGACGAAAGTGAATGAAACTCACCTGCAACATCCCAAAACACAAAGTATGATGGCCAATATAACCCCAGCTGCTGCCCCACCAATAATGAAATAGCCTATCGTTGTTTCTTCATGATGAACTTTTGGAGTCTCTGTGAAACTGCTCTCAGTGGAAGGGTCGGGGTACGCAATCTTTAGGTTAACAACTGACACGTTCAGGGCCTTTTCCAAATTTTCACGAGATGAATTTATGACTGTCAGCAAAATATTTTTATCCAGGGTAGAAGGAGAGTCACTGGACACTCCAGGTGGAAACTGGACGTAGATCGCAACTCGAATCTGCATAAGATAAGGGGTTCGCCCTGGATAACCTGGAAGAAGATGGACTTGATCTGACGTGAAAAGTATGTAGTCTAGTGCCCTCCTGAAATCAAAACCATACCATCTTCAGCTTGAGAGAGGTAGAGGAACAATTGAACTAAACAGAAAAATGGCCATGACCAGATTTTATTGAAAAAACTCATCTTATTTTGTTGACAATAGAATGAATTCTGTCGTCAAATGTGCAATTTACTTCTAGTTCTAGGCCCACTTGTTCGAAGACTGATTAGCACTAACCCTGGTTGAAACTTAATCTGTGTTTCTTGACCCCTTTCAAAAGCTTTTTTCAGATAATTTTCTCTATTCTACTTAGAGCATTAAAGCAACAAATTGTAGTCAAAAAGAATGATGATGAATTTTCTTATAAAGCTTTCAGATCTGACATCAGATTCACCCTGAGTTATCTTAACCCAGCTTTGAAAAATCCCAGCCCTGTTGCTATCCCAAATCAATAAAATAGCCTTAGTAAATTTTCAGTCGGTAACTAATTTTTACTATAACAAATGTTACTGGGTTTGGGGGCATACATCTCATTTAGTCGAAAAACGAAATTAGTGGAAAAATTTAGTTATGCTTAGGCTTGGCAGTGATATAATAACCTTTTTCGAAGCGCTGTGATCTCACAGTCTCTGCTTTCCCCACAGAAAGTGGTAACAGAATCTGCAACTGCACCTTTGAAGACTTGCTCTACGGGCAGATTCCACTGAATAATTGTAAAAGAACAAGGTTGATAAATATATGAAAAAAATGATATTCTGAGTGTTGTAGTAATTATGGCAAATTCAATAAGATGCGTCCTTTGGAGAAAGACAAATTTTTCCTGCATTTTTCAAAAACTAGAGGTTTCTTTTTTCGGGAAATATCTTCAATATTCATGCAGTTCCCTAAAGGCTATTCAACATATTTGAAATTTTAAATTAATCTACTCTCGTGCACCCAGACAGGCGCAACAATTTTTCTTTTTTTTTCTCGGAAACGTTAACTTTTGTCATCCAAACAACTGGCGAGAATTCTGATCATCGCAGTTTAAAACCTAGCTTTCACTGATTTTTCAAACCTTTTCCCTTCTCAAAAATGAACCGCATTACCGCATAAAATAAAAATGTACGAGAGCAAATGGAAGTGCCTTCACTGTCTTTATGTAATGAAAAGAATTTTACATGGTCACGAGAAGATACGATATGTTTCTTCTTACTAAAAAAATTTTCACTTGTGGGGTTAGCTCACTCATTAGAATGGACATTTCATGTTTCCACGTGGCCATTAACATCCCCTATCTGATAATGACTTTAAACATGTTCTATTCGTATCACATTCAAGTGAAAGGCAATACCTGAGATAAGTTGAGTCCTTTAATTGTGATAATAATCGCTTGACGTTTTTCAATCGAGGACGGAATTCTTGGAGTCGGTGCTGGCAGTGGAGGAGGTGGTTTTTCATCCTTGTCCAAACCTTGAGTGGAACGAACAAACAAAACGTTATGAATAAAGTCTGTAACATCATCACAAGAGAAGTCGAGTCGACATTCGAAGTTTTGAGGTACCCTTGGAATGATTTGTGTTTAGTAGTTATCCTCAGGCTCATTACTTGAATTAAATGTACAGTGATAAATTTTAAATCCTCTCAACGAGTAATAATTTTAAAAGTCCGAGTGCTTCCAAATAAGCCATTTACACTTTGGTATAACATCTCTTGCGATGTCTAAATAATTTGAGCAACTTATACCGCATTCACACTAAAGCTTAAACATGTTTTAAAGCTGTCTTGTTACATACGGTTTAAAATTTTTTTCTTCATAGAGGCTAAAAAACAGTGTGCGAATTCAAATCGAGGACATTAAAAAAAAAAGTTAGTGATTAAAACCTAGGTAAGAATTCTGTATTTAAGATCTCTTTTTCTCAATTTGAAACCGGTTAACTGAATTTTTTTTCGGTGTTAATGGGGTATAAAACATACCTCAACATTACCTTTCCTTTGGGAAATTAAAAATCATTAAGAGAAATTTTTTTTTGTGAAGAAATCCATTGAAAGGTTTTTGGTATTCATTAAACAAGAGTTTTTAAGCATTAGCTCATTGCATATTATGTATACATGCGGTCTCACCTTTGCAAGCATTGTCAATCCAATAAAGTCCTTCTTCACAGACGCATTTGTAAGAACCTTGAGTATTTTTGCAACGCTGTGACGAATCCTGACATTTAAAGATCCACTCCAAGCACTCGTCTATATCTAAAATGACAAACTAAAGTCAGTAAATTAAACCAATTTGCCTTAATATAGAGAAAGATATTTTTCGTCTTGTCACGAGCGCGGGACAAAGAAAAATTCTGAGTCCCACGAGGATAAAGTGAGTAACACATAAGTGATATTTGAGAATGTGTGAACCCAGAAAATTTTTCACATTGCAAGAAAATTTCATGATTTTAGAGCAAGTTGACTTACTTCAAATAATCTTCGTGCATGAAATGATCGAATGAAAAATTAGACTTGCAGATAAATTGCTTAAAACATTTTATCCTGAAACAACGTTTCAATTGAGAGAGAGAGAGAGTTACATTTTTTTCTCCGTGGTAATGCCTTAATTCTGCCTTTACACTACCTATGCAAGTGACATTATCAGCGTCCAGTCTAAAGCCGTCCACACAGGAACATGTGTAGCTTCCTTCCGTGTTGTTGCATTTATGGCTGCATCTATTCTCATTTGGTGCACATTCATCAATATCTAATGGAAAAATGGCGAAATTGTAAGTAGCAGAATTACTTGAAATCCTCCAGTCTAACACTGCATTAATAACATACAGACTGTCTGACAGTCTGTCACTGTTAGTGACTGACTGTTAGAACGTTTTTCAGAACACAGATAAGGCGCTGGGAATCACTACTTTAGTTCTTTCGCCGCTGTCTCTACTGATTAAAGTTTTCAAATCATTTCATGTAGATCATTTATGTCAGATATACTTCTAATTCCCCTCGCAACATCAAACACAGCCTTTGGTCTTCTTTAGGCACATAAAAAATAAAAATTAAAAACCTAAATCCTCCCTTAGGGTTGCATGTTCGCTGTCTATATTAAGCTAGCCATAAATTTAATTTAGAGCCGTTTGATCCTTCGTTATGGCATTAGCCTTGAAGAAAACAAGTTGTATTATTTGAAAGTGCCCTACGCCTTAAACTGAGTGCCAACCCTGATATCTATTTGGTTGATTTATTCTTCGTTTACCAGGTTCTGGCCATTTATTTAAAAGAAACATAGCTTAAAACATGATTGTAAATCTCAATGTAGAGGGTAACGTTTTTAAATGAGAAATACTATCTGGTGCCATCTTGAACACGGCGAACAGTATACATGATATGCACGAATCCCTTCTCTTTTACCTCAAACCAAGTGAAGTGAGATCCAATTGAATTTGTTCACTCTCTAAATGTATACTAACTGGCCCTAGTTTCTTAGGTTAATAAAATTATACCCACCTTTGCAACTATCCCCATCGTCTCCAAGAAGATAGCCTCGTCTACAAGCACATTGTTGAATTTTGTTTGAACCAAGGTAACAGATGTGCTGACAATTATGTTTACTTTTCTGACATGGAGAATCGGCTGAAATGAAAAGGTTTATAATTATTGTTATTTTTTTCATACGTTTCATGTTGCTTACCGAAAAAAAGCGTTTACAGAATCAAACGATTTTCGCCTGCCAATACATTAAAAAAAGAAATACACTCAGTGATTTCTGACATCGCTTAAAATGGCACACAACTTAATAATTATAAAACTATCAGAAAAACTGATCAAAACGTTACCAAAGAGAAACTCAAAGTAAAATACTTACACTTCCTAACAGTAATTATCAGATGCTAGATAAAATGGACTTTACATCTTAAAAGAATCGCTTGTACATCAAGGTAACCTAGGTTACTAGGTAGATTTTTTCAAGGAAATGTAGACTTCCGTTAGTAATTATAATCATAAACTGCCCACCCCATGCAGTAATTTAACTCCAAGTGCGGGTAAAGCAATTTAAAAATCACTTACGAATACAACTTTTGGGATCTGAAGGGTCCACTTTGAAGAAATCATCACAGCTACATCGATATCCACCGTTTGTATTTTCGCACTTGTGCATACAGTCGCTAACAGGAACGCATTCATTGATGTCTGATTAAAAAAAGTGAATTAAAAATAGAGAAGCCTTGACTGTGCTCTGTTCTGTCGTAAAGCACGCAGGAAGCGGCTAGAGCACGAAAGAAGTGTAGGGAGAAACAGGAGACGTAGTCGAGTATTTCTTCTCATTTGTTTTATAAAAAATACGTTGAATTCCCCATGCATTTCGTCAAATTTTCGAACAAACTTTATTTCCAAAGCGAACAACAATGTCGACAGCATGCTCTATACACTTTCAAAAAGCACGCCACAATGAGCCAATCAGAATCCTTCTTGGGATGGTTCAAATAATCTGATTGGTTGAAAAAGATTTAAGCTGTCTAAAATGTCAAACCATCAGAGTTCACAAACCATCGAAGTTCACAATTCGTAATTAGTTTACAAACTGAAATAGTTCGGCAAGTCGAATTTAGCACTTTTGCCGCAAGTCTATTTAGTCTCTAATACGAAATTTGAAAGGGAAATGTTTAGTGAAATCCGGCCGAATTTTGGCTCATAAAAACACACATGAAAATTAGGCAACAAACTGTTGAAGGCGTGTGTTTTATAAAGGAACGACAGCTGAATTCACTGGAACATGAAGATTGCTCGGGATGACAACGCCATCCATTTTCACTCGAAAGGCGGCCGATGTAAATTCTGAGGCTTGCTACACTACGCTGACCGGAGATTGCCACGATGAGCATGCCTCGATGGACCTCAGCATGATCGCAGTAGCTCTGACACCGTCATGATTAGTATGAACTTTGACGCTTACTCCAGTTTAGCTATATTTTTCATCATTTGTTTTGTTTTGTTTTTGAACACAAAACTATATATACTAAACGAGTGTTACCAGTGTTTAATTTTTATTACCGTACGTAACTTGCAATCCAGCTGAGCGTGTGAACCTTCAAAACTCGAACTGTCCATTTCGTTTTCTCTTTCAGGATTTTCGTCTTTACTTTTGTCATAATAAAGAAAATTGTGGCGCTTGGTATGTTTACAAATCTTTGTTTGGTTCTTCTGTTGCGACTTGCCGTCTCGTTTGCTCCGAAGTTTCACTTTCAATTAACGAAAAAAAGCTAGAGAGAAGTCTGGGAAAAGTTGGCACAATTTAGAAGATGGCGTGATAGCTTTAGCTCTATGCTTGTACTATGATAGTGCACGCTTTTTCAGCTAATGATAGCGCGTGTTATATACGAACTTTGTTATAATAAGGAGTTATACTTAAACATATAGGGTTTGTGCGAGTAAATTTTAATTCTATCGCGCAACGGTCCTCTAAAATATTCATTACGCATGGTAGCTTACTCAGAGATGAAATGAGAGAAAACATGGGAATTTGGTGCTTTACCATCACAATTTCGCTGGTCAATCTTGAGCAAGTATCCTTTTCTACAGTCGCATGTGAACGAGCCTGGTGTGTTGATACAGACTTGACTGCATCCACCGTTCGACCCTTGTAAACATTCGTCAAAGTCTGAAAAAGGAATAATTATATGATAGTATGTTATTATTTGTGTGCTGCTAACATCAAAACTTTCTTCTTCTTATAATGGATACTCAGAGGTTTCAGTGGTTACACAATTTGAGCATAACATATTGAATGAGCCTGAGGTGTTTATTTACCAATTGGACTCAGTTTTCTTGAGAAAAAAATCTTACTGGGATCAGTTCGATGGAGCTGCGATGTAAGTGCAGCCCCATATGACGTTTTAACTCTGAATTGTAGCAATACCATACAAACGCAGAGTCTAGCTAGGTCAGCTAAGTACTCGACAAAATGTGCATTATTTCTTTCGCAAAATTACAGCCCTCTTTTAAGGTAATATCTAAATAGCTGTATAGACATTGTTTCCCTCGCAAATAACTTATTCTTGTCGGTTCTTTGACTGACTTAAGGAGTACAGTGAAACTGGATCAGGGATACGTTTGCCTTTATATATGTTTTGAGCTATGTCAGTAATCCAGTTTGATGATGGATACCTCGACATTTGGATCCATCTCCCGTGAATCCATTCGGACAAGGTCCACATTTGTAGCCAGATATATTTGCTGGAGGGGGAAGGTCGATGCACTTTACACCTGGGTAACATGGTTTAGATTTGCTTCACATGCGTCGAGATCACTCTCGCAGAGCGTTCCTGTATAGCCATTCAAACAACCACACTCAAGTACATTCATCTTGTTGCTATTATGCGTGGAGTTTTTGTTGCTGGCTGAATGAAGGCAAACGCCATTGTTATGACAAGCACAGAGATTAATAATTGGCCTCAAGAATGCTGTTGCACCCTGATCGTCTGTTACCACGAATTCTAATTCAATCTGCAAACAGGAAAGCTTTGGTGAGTAATGATGTTAATACGGTATGTTAGTGTTGTAACTAATTTTAGTATTCTGAGTATGTTAGTATTTGTAAGTAATGTTGCATTGTAAATAATGTTAGTAGTGAAAAAATTAAATTCAATAAATGAAAACTAACAAACAATAAACAGTGGTAATAGTACTGAGTGGAGGCCGCCTCGGCCTGTAATCATGACAGTGATTAATTGCGAGTATGAATAAAATAAAGAATGATACGATTTATCAAGTGCTCAGAAAAACAACTTTGCATCTAAATGCATTTCATAGAATACAATACAGAATTCAATGAAAGAATACGTGTTCGTTAGTTCCGTTCCACGTGACTGTCACAGAGTTGGAATTGTTTCGTAGAATAGCTGCACGAGGTAGAACGCCGAAAACAGAGAATATCAAGGTGTCGTTGTTTGGGTCTTCTGCAACCACAGACACACTAATACTCTGATTCACAGTGACATTCACTTGGGAGAGCTGTGTGACGAACTGGGGTGGATAATTTTCTGTCAAAAATAAAAGGTGGTATTGATACTCTTACATGTTTCAAACTGTCACATTGAAAATTTCATTTCATTTTGTTTAGTTTTAAAAAACTTTGTTACACTCGACGCTCGGTCCAAGATCGAAAAATTTCTTGTTTGTTCGTTGAGCGTCGGTGGAAGTCATTGAAGTCTTTTAGCGTGAGAGATAACAAAGGGAGCTATTTTTTAACGTTTATTGGTATAAATGGACTTAGCACAATACGTATGTGTGGCTGATTTCTGAAGTAGACGTGCATTGTTTTTTATCCCTTTAAGATTTAAACTGGTTGTCAAAAATCAGATAAGCAGAATTAAATGAAGGCCATTTTCCAAAAGGCACCAACGAAATATGTGTTACAGCTTACCCGTCGGTAGACATACCAATCCAAGCACAAGCAACTTAGTTCAATAGTCACGAAATTTTTCGAATGGTCCAGCGTCCGTATCATAAATACTACCATTGTGATCAGAATATAGATAGAACTTAAAGACACTGATGCTTTTAGACGCCTTTCAGTGCGTTTTGGCAGCTACCAAATCGTCAAAAAGCCCATTTTTCATCTTCAAACGAGGTACTGCACTAAAAAACCTTGAATTAAGGGAAAAGAAAACTCGACTTCCGACGACCTCTCGTGTATTGTAAACGGGGTAACTTACTAAGAGAAGATGACTCTTTCTCCAGTGTGGACGACATTGCCTTTGTGTTTGCGCCCATTGAAACATCCTCAGTAGAGGCGGAATCAAATAAGCAGTTGAGATCTCCTTGGCAAGCTTCTTCTGCTTGTTTGCGTAAGGTGTCATTTGGGAAAGAAAGATCTTCAAGGAACATAGGGACAAAAGATGCATTTTCGAAAGTTTTCAGGCTTTCTCCTGGTTTGTATGTAAAGAGTGTGGACCTGTTGTCTACCTGCCCTATTAAAGAGAAAAATGGGGAAAAGCTTCAATGTGACCAACTGATTCTTTGTCAATCTGTGGATTGCAAAAAGGATTAGAAACCATAAACTCCTCGACGGCTATCAATTATGGCATAACGAACATTACTAACTCCAGTTCCGTGAGTAATAAAAGACCGCACTTTTTCAAGTTGGGGTGTATCTTTTAGCCGAGGGCGTCCTATAGCTGCACAACTACGGTAATTTAACCTGCCGTCCTAGGTAGTCGATTGGAAGTACGTTAGCTTCTATGAGAAGCACTAAAAATTGATTTTTCCAAAATATTGAATTTGCCTCTGCTTCACCGACTAAGTGAAAGGGCACTGACTCTTCGCAGCAAAGCGCACACTTTCAAAAATTTTGAATTACATATATAGGTAAATGAAACTTACTTAAAAAGGTGTGGGCGAGCAATTAAGATATATAGTTTTTTAAACAAAAAACAATGCTAATGTCAAATACAATAGTCAATTTACAGCTAAAACTAATAAAAATGATAGGTGAAGGGAAATTTACCAATGAAAATTCCACTTCTCCACGTTTCCGGGTTGAACTAAGGTTAGAATTTTAGTTTTTGCGGAGGGAGGAAAACTAGAAGACCTGGGAAAAATGTTTGGAGCAAGGTCGACAACCGAAAGCAAACCCAACCAACATGAGTCAGAAGGCTTAGGAGTCGAACCCAAGCTACTAGGGTGGGAGGTCAGCGCTCTCACTAATGCATCAGCTCTGCCCCCTAGACAAACTTACCACAATAGCATTATGAAATCAATTAGAACTTATAAGAAAGAAAACTTTACTCACAAAGGAGACCAAAATTGTAATGAATGTCCTTGCTGTTCGCGTTTGAAGGCAAGATGGTTCCATTAGGCGTCAAAAAGTCGTCTTCAGGATCATCATTCCATCTTCCTAACAGGCCCTTTGTTTGATTTTTGAAGCTCTTTGGTGCAGCAAGTACAATTGAAAGTGCTCCCGAAACAGCTTTCGCTGTGACTGATATCCCCGACGGAAAAACCATTACAAAGGAGTTGTTGTCTGGTTTGGCAACAGCAACAGAGCCCTTAAGTGTAACAGATTCGTTTGAAAGGCTAGTGTAGTTAAAGGACTCTCCATCAATCAGCACGCTTAAGCTTATTTCTGTGGATAGAATTAGTCGATAAGATCATTTGACGAAAACACATACCAACAGAACAATGTATATTCACTTGTTTCCAAGAATTTGGTTGTTTAAGTACGTAGAAAAGAACAAGATCGGACAATAAAAGTTACGATAAAATCGAGGAAACCTTCAGATGGCAGAAGATTAAGTAATCCATTCTAACTATTGCATTTTGCTTAGTTACTGACCTGCATCGTTCAACTCAACCTGGACAACACTAGAATTGCCTTCCTTCGCAGCTGCAGCAGAAAACACTGTCGCTGTTCCGCCCCCTTTGGCCAGTTTCGTCCGAGCTTGTAACTGAAAAAATCCGTCACGAGCATCGGTCATCATGTATTCACCAAGACCATTAAAGGTGTAGTTTTTGCCATCAAGAGTGACAAAATGAGGGTCACCCCAGAGCCAACCTAAAAGTAGAAAAATTATATGAGATATATTCGTGAAATCAATGATATCTTGATGCAAAGAAATGGAAGGCAAGCATAATGCCTTGATTGCAAATATTTTAGATAAAATCCTTACTCCATTCTGGTACCACATAATTTCCGCAATTATCGGAAGGGCGTTTCTTGTAATACAAGTCACACAAGTCTGAGTTGACGCAGCACTTTTGATAGCCTTGTACGTCGCTTGAGTCGTGTTTAGCTCTTAATTCCTCGGTCAACTTGTGGTATCTATGTGCCGAACCTCCACCAGTATTTCCCACAAGCAGTGCACCCCAACTTTGCCAGTTAGTGGAGTAACAACATTCCTGGCCCCACCCATGTGGTGAGGGGAACTGAGCGTAGCCACACATTCTTGGCCAGTCTCTCCAGTTCACTGTGAACCTTTCGTCCCACCATGCTTGTCGCAGGACACAAGGACAAGGTTCGATGTATTCAGTGTAGAATCGAGGATCTGGTTGTGCTTTGAACCAGTCAATGCACTCCTGTCTTGCGTTAAGTTTCCCGAGGGATTCTTCCAGTCTGAAAAACCACTTCCCAACCATGTCAGCGTTACCTCTTATTCCGTCGATTGTTTCTATGTTGACAGTACCCGATCTAGGAAAGAGACAAACGGGAAAATTCCCCATCGATCAGATTTTCTACCACCCAATTAAAAGATATAGCTCTGTGCTTAACAACACAACCTACCGTGGCATGTTATATTTCCTTTCTCCCTTGTCTCCAGCATTCCAACCAACCACAGGCAACCCATATGAGTTGGAATAATATCGATAGTACATCCTGAAACAGAAATACAATTATTACTTTCATCTGGAGACGAAAACAAAACTGAAAACGACTCTTTCAAAATTGCACAGTTAGGTAAAGGCAGCCGTTGAGCAATTGAACTGCGATAAGGTTGCTAACTGATTGACATATTTTAAAACCCATTGGAATGCGCTTGTATAATTCATACAATAACCCTGTGTTGAGAGATGAACAGAGTTCTAATTTCAGATTGTGAGTCAGTTGCTGCATCAAGCAGTAGTCCATTAAATTCTCCTGACTCACAATAGAATAATTGTCTATGTTTAAGCTTCTTCGAAAACAAATAGTGTCTTGGTCATCGAAAGAACTTCTAATTTCGAGGAGATCCTTTGGTATTAACTTGACGTCTCAAGTTTCGGGGGAACCCTAGTTTTAGTACCATAAATAGGATAATTACATTCCCTAAAAGAGTCCTAAGTATAACTGATTTTGAGCTTTGTCTACTACAAGGAAGCGTATTCTCGTTCCACATATTGGTCGCGAGATCATTTTTCATGCAATTTGCTGATGGAGAATTGTAAAAGTAATGTATTGTTTTAATGCAATTCAACCAATATGAATGGAATGGATGATGCCAGTTTATTGGACCATTACACTTTAATTAATCATTTGGAAGTGGTTTTTTCACTGACGAATTGTGTCAAAGAGAGTTGGTTTCGAGCTCAGGAGGACTAAGGGCACTAACGTGATGGTGTGCAAATAGCGCAGCTTATAGGCAAATAGAGAAGCTTTTTCTTCCATAGACAGCATTTTTCAAGAAACTCTGAACTAGGAAGACCTCTACACTGAGCAAACCTTTGGGTTGGAGCGGACCACTGTAGACCATTGCTTGGATAATTGTACATCGTGAAGGAGTACACTCCATCTGTAATCAAAACCAACTGAAACGTATTTCCCTATGGATTCAATGTGATAAGTAATAACCAAGAATTGAACTTGATTGATGAATTTTGATTGGTTCTTACTTATGATGTATTAGAGGACAAACGCCCAGATGACTTCATAATTAACACCATTTTGCTGTTTATTATATAAAATGAGTAAAGTTCATGGTGCCGTGTTAAATATAATATCTTCAGGGTTTTAAAGTATTAGAAAATGCATTTCTTAAATAAACTTATTAGCAAGTGTATAGTTTCTTCCTCCATCCAGCATAAGATTAATAACCCCGAACATAGTGACAAGGCTTCTAAGCAAAGATCTAGATCTTTTCTGAGAGATCTCTTCATATCGGGAGATCACACTAATTTGCATTTCTGTGAAACTTATTTGTTTCCGATCTCGTTAAAACTGTTAGGCACAATTTCCAGACTTGATTTCGCAACACGTATTCTTCTTTTAAAAGAGAAGGTACCGCTCTTGCCTCAGTACAATCTTAGCGTAGCTGTGTTAAGACCCGTGGAACATCTTGTGCATTCGTAAAATTAGCTATTACTTTTACCTGGTTTTGCCATATTAGCAGGGTACTGATACGGACGTAAATTTTTCCCATGATGCCTTGAAGGCGGTTGGCAAAGGAGTCGACAACAGTCTCTTTGTGTCTGAAGAGGCCCTCTTCAACAAAGGAGTAGAACTTGGGTCGGAATCTGAATACACGTGGTAGTAAACTTTAGAAAAGCCCTGAATCACAAAAGAATCGTCCGTATCCGTCAAACCCCAATAAGGCGCCAACCTTGCCTCTTTCTTGAGCCACCAACGTTCCCCGAAATTGTAAGGCCACCAGGGAAGCCATTGTGAATCAAACAGCAGCAATCCGTTGCGACAGATCTTAAACAGAGAATAGGGTTGGGTTAGTTTTGAATTAATTGGCAGAACCCGGCTTTTTTCTTATGGGCATTGATTCCGATAAGAATTACTTTGGGAGAGAATTTACAAGTTAATTGCGTTATGTTACTACAACACACCCTATTAAGCTTAGAAAAGAATGACTGTTCCAAAAAAGCGTGGGAAAGACCTGATAGATTAGGTATACTATTATTAGTTTTCATCGGCAAATACGTCTTGAACGCTTTGAATTGGTTACAAAGTAATCGATTAATCGATTCGAGAAAAAAATCAACTTGTTTTAACTTCTTAGAAGAGTTAGCAGGGTACCTTCGCATCTTCAAGAAAAACAGTAACAAGGCAAGCGACCATCACAATCCACAGTCATGTTACGGTTGTCAGGTAATTGTCTGACTACTTAATTGAAATCGAATGCAAGAAGATATATACGTACGTGGACTTTGTAATGACGCTTGCCGAAGAATTGCATTCCATCGTCCGGGATGTCGATCTTGAAACATTGCCACGAGTACTCATACGTGTTTGGAATTTCCGAATCACCAGCGGAAGAACCGTAGGGATACATGAGCTGCATCGGTCCTAATATGAGTAAAGTAATGAGGCAATTCAAATACAACGTTCTGAAAAGCACCATTTTTAGATCAAAATTGTCGAAAACTATTGATTGTTTAGAGATTCAACAGTGTTCTTTCACAAGATGTACTCTAAATGTGACGGCTACATTACTTTCTATCCACTAGACAATTAGATTATGATCTCAAGAATGCTATCGCGAGGTAGTTGCGAAAGCAAATAATCTAATTGTTTGAATGGAGATCACCCTATCAGCCTAAAAGTTAATGTCGTCAGGTAGCTTAGCCTATTGTTCTAGTTTTACTTCAAAGGAAAAAGAAACATTAATCAACCTTATTGTAATGAATCATAATTTCTTGGCTGTGAAAGGAACCAATTTTTAATAGCATTTTACCTTCCGTTGTCGGACTCGGTGTATTTGCCGGCTCCCCCGTCGTCTTCACTGAATCAAGAAGTAGAAATGAGGTATACGAATATGAATGCAATTTTAAACAGTATTACCTTGTGCGTCGTTTTTCCTGGTAGCGTAAGATAATGCAACTGAGTTTATCCATAAATATCTCACATTTTTATCGCAGTTTTACCTATATACATAATTATTATATCGCTGGCAGCGCTCGTGGACGATATGAGGCAGATCATGTGTTCTGGTTGGCTACCCGAGCGAGCGAGATGGGCATATCTCGTTTTTTATGAACCTCAACTTCGTCTCGGTTCATGAAAACGCAAAATAAAGGAACTCGGCCAATATCTAACCATCTTGACTTCAGGCCTGGTCAATAACACATACATTATGAGACTATCCGGGATGAAGATCAAACTCTTAATAAAACGTGGACGAAATAAATTCTCGAGCCTCTTATGGGTGAATCAAGGGCCTCAATAAATCTTCACTAATTTACTTTGAATCGAGTCATAACCTCGCTAACCTTGTTTTCTTCGTTTTTCTACTTTTCTTTACCAGTGAGTATTTTCTCTTTTCAGTAATCTTGTTGCAACAGCAAGAAATGAAGGCTTTTAAAATTTTTCTGTGTTACAACAATCACGATCATGAATTTTTTATTTGAGTTTGCGAATAGTATCGAGTCCGCGCAATCCGCGAACAAGTCGTTGAATTTTTATCTCTAACATCGCAATATGTCAACTAATGTTTTCGCGGATAGCAGTCGGGCAGATTAAAGTCAGATCTTTATTAAGATTTCCTGAACTGTTCACATTTAGTGGAAACTTACCTACGCCAGTTTCTAGGGTAACGTTTGACTCATATAGGTGACTTTTGACAAGAGTAGCACTCTGACAGTATATTCTGTTCTTGGCTGAATGTTTTTGAGCGATACTTGAGTATCATTCGTCTGTATAACTGCCAATACGTCGATGACTGAGACACTTGTACAATACAATGTAACCCTTCAATTCACCCACAGTTTGCGTCTTTTTCCACTCTAATACAGCTGATGCTGAAATTGTGTTCTCGTCTTTCGTCGCTATATCTGAAGCGTGAATGAATAATCATCAACTCATGCCCAGCCCACTGACCTATGTAACTCAGGCTATGGTTGCCATCAAGAAAACTGAGAAATGCAGTTAGGTATCATGCAGTTGGATACCGTTTGGCAAGGGAACAAGAGAAGTTTTATAACATACAGCATGATTTCAAACTAAGGTGGGGGTGACGAATTATCTGTCACCTTCAATCACCTTGCCATGTTACAGCGCTGAACTCGCTATGCTGCTGAGACTTTGAGATATTTTCAAAATATACGTTTTGTTTCGGTGTTTCAGGACGCATGCCAATAATTATTGTCATCCATATGTGTGTGAACTTTAGGTATGGAAAAATAATGCCAAGTGAACTCTTAAAATTTTGTTTGTGTCATAAACCTTTTCTTAGTCTGCAAAGTGATATGTTTATCTATGTGGGATTTGGAAGCGATTGCACCTCTTGTCCTTACCAAGATCTATTTCCTGTTTCACCAAAGATATCGAGCGTAGAACCCTTTTCCTCTATTCCATTATCTGAATAAGACGCACTGTAAAAGAACTTTCATTGAAGGTGACAGCAAAAGGAGGATGCTTTCCACAAAATTTCCAATCTATACGCTGAGATTTGTCCCTCACTTGAACATAATCCGAGCTGCAAATATTCCAACAAGAATAGAGAACATTACAACCAAACTGGACAATAAAGTAGACAAGATAGCCGAGTACTCGCGATTGTTCTTTAGAACTTGAAATTTCAAACCCTGGGCGTCGGAGGCAAAAGATGTCGTAAGTCACGATGGGACCTAATCGTAAAATCTAACCTTACATAGTCTCGAAGTCGAGAACACGACTTCGTAGGTTTCAGGAGGAGATGGGAACGCAATTACGTAGTCTTTTGTGTCCAGATCCTGGACGTAAGTCCGCAAGAAAGGTCAACACTCCGCTTGAGACTTCCGTAATATTACACCATTCATTATTCAGTATTAGCTACCTATAACACTCTTTCGGCCATATATCCCTTTCTTTTTAAAATTTTGTGGTTTTCTTTGACAAATTAAACTTAGATGATTTCTCTGATTAACAACCAAACATAGCGTAGAATTGCTATTGTTCTTGTGACATTTACTTACAGTTCAGAGACGCATAGGTTTGTCATAACGCTTATTACTATTCATGGAAGCCCAGAAAGAAGCTTTTTTATTGGTTGCTATGAACCGCGCGGCAATACTCCTTAACTTGAATGTGGCGGCAAACTGAAACAATGGCTTTCGGTTGGCGCTATTGTTTACTCCCCTTTGTTGAATGACCACACCCCGCTTTTGTTCTCCTTCTTCTTCGTTTTGTATAAACTCGGCGTTGTTTTTTCGCAAAAGTTTGACATCCGACGCATAATTATAAGAAAGTTGCGCTAAGGTTTTGTTTCGTCAAAAGGAGGTTTTCGTTTTTTCGCAAAGTGAACTTGAAACGCAACGCCGGAAACTCAGCGCATTTTATAGTTTGTCCCAAGCGCGAGGAAGACGATCATGGTGCCGTAAAAAAAAAAAACTATCATTCATAATCGAGCTCACACTAAAGTTTTGCCAATGTAACGGATTGATCGGGTTGTCAACGAGCTCTGAAAAGATGCTCCCGATCGCTGACGTTTGTTCCATGACTTTATCCAATGCTCGATTTGATCGGCTGTTTGAATAAACCAGCTGCTTTCTACTATTTCCTTACTTTTTCCAATTCGCGGTAATAGTGAATAATTTTAACACTGAATGGTTTTTATGATTGGGACTATTATTTAGTCTTGGTAACCATTGGTTATTCAATCGACAGGCTTAAAACAAATAGCTCCGCACTCTCAAGACGCGCCATTTTCAAACGCGAAATTCCAACCAGCAGTTTTCAAACTGAAAGGCATAGTGGTTCCCGTTGACCAATTTGGTAAACGTTTTTGCAGATTCTTGGGGATAAAAGATGACTTTTCCATAACCGTGCGTGGGTTATGGAAATTCAATAAAAGCTTTTCAGAAATTTGCTTTGGAAAACGGACTCCATACAAAAAAAGGTCAATTTTTCCTTATTTTCAAGTGCAAAAGGATACTCCTTCCACTTGTTCAATCTTCTTTATTTTAGTCTTAAATTGTTGATACAACTTTCCTCTTCAAAATTCCGTGCGTGGGTTTTAAGATTTTTAATTCTTGAAATCAGGAAAGCAAGTTTTATCAACGCTACTTGGCCAATTATGGCCCTTTCTTCTCTAATTTTGGGCTTTTCAGAGCGCGTATTTGCGCTTCGGTGATCATGAATATTTAATGAATGTCACAGCATTCTGCCCTATGACACGAAATTTTGAACATTTTTCACCGAATTTTGTTGACAGCGACCTAAATCAAAGCAACTGGCAATGACTCTGTATTTTAATTCGTAGATATATGTGACTGATCGAATGCGGCTAAACGCTGGAATTTGTTTTCCAAAAAATATATCCTTAACATGAAAATGTGTATGTGTTCTATACAGGGCCGTTGTCTTTAAAAAGTGCGTTCCATGACTTTTACATCGCTTTTTTTTACAGCAAGAATTCTTCTTAATTTCCATAGGAAATGTGACAACTTTGTGGCAGATAAACCACGACTAACGTGTCGAATGCCTCACAATGCAAAGGAGCGCAAAGCTTTATTATTGATTTTGAAAACTGATTACCAGCGGCGTCCCATTTTCTCGCGATTTGCCAAAAAAAAAAAGGTAACTCGTTGTCGCGACCGCAAATCAGAGTCATTCTATCCCCAGACTCTATTTGCTCTTTACTCGCAGCCGTAGTAAGTTGTCATCATTATGCAACCTTTCAAATTAATAAATACCTGCAGGGAGTACCAAAACCTTCTGTGTGCAAATAGTCGAACAAAAGTATGATCTTCGTTTCTCTTAATTCCATTCCTTGCCCTATTACCCAAGTACAATTGGCATTACTTGGATAATTACTGGGATAGTTAGGACTGGCAAATTCTGTGACATCACCGGGTACAAAAGACAGACAACCTGGAAAATATTGAAAAATAAAGTTAAAAAGTGATGAATGACATTTTGCAAATTATTAACTCAATGGAATGGGTAAGAGGGTTGAAAAAAGAGAGACTAAATGACGTGAACGATTTACTGGGGGAAAGGCTTTTTCAGACGATTTGATATACATGCAACTAGCAAACAGTGTGCTCAAGCGAATCAAAGTATTTTTATATCCAACATCTTTCTTCACGCACCAGTTTTGGCAAAAAGTGGCCGACTTTGAACTCCAACACCAGCTCTCGTAAACCCGGCAAGGTAGATTCTGTATAGTGTCAAAACTTTCAGGCCTTTTAAGAGTACAGACGAAACTAGAGGCCCAACTGATATATTGTAATAGCTGTCTTGTGTCCAAGCCTCTTTATACCGAACCAGGTAACCTTGAAGCTCTCCTCGGATATCATCTTTATTTATGAGAGACCACGTAACTCGAATAGTTGTAGAATTTGTGCCGTGTCCCGAGACATTACTTGGCGGCTTTGAGGGAACTGCGAATATAACAAAAAAAACATTATAAGAAAATCAATTAAACTATTAAGGTAAAATAAAAGAGAATCCTTTTTAACGAAAAGAATTACAAATTTGGAGATCGCTATTTTGAATCGAAACTTGAAGCACAACATGATTCAAGCTTAAAATTTAAAATAGAAATCCTTCTGAATAACCCACAGTATGGCTGAGTTCGAATTGTATCAACTGTATTAAAACTGAACGGAAGCTTAAAGCAAACAGCAAGGTTAATAACTGAGGACGGTCTGCTGAGTTGTTTTCAAAGTGCGTTCTAGATCATAGTTTTCGAAAGGACAAGTAACACTTATGAAACTCAAAACTCGGTGATAAGTATATTTCCTCATGTACCTCTCAATGGCAAGACCGTAGGATCATAGGATCAAATGACTCAAAGAGCAAATTTTCTCCTTTACTAAGAAATATGACATAGATATCCTAGACTTTTACCAACTGTCGGCTCGTGTTGCCGAAGCGTAGTTTTTTTGGAAAATGGCGGACTTTAAGCGCGAGTGTCTGCTGCTCCGTGCTCACCCACGTTCTTTCATTGTTAAAAATTAATCATTCCTCACCATCTTCATTTGTCCTGAGTACCACAACACTGCTGCTTCTCATTGAAATCGATCCATTTCTTTTACCTTTGGACAAGGCAATCATTTGAACCCTGTATTCTGTGTACGGCACAAGCCTTTGAACCAAAGTACTAATGGACGAAGAATTGGCTGCAGCTAAATGTAAGGTATCTTTGATTTCAGTAGCTCTGCAAGCGGCGACGAAGCCGTAAAAATCATGCATCGAAAGAGAAAAGGTGTCATTTGGCCATGTTACCAACACTGTTGTCGAGGAGATGCTCTCAGCAGTTATATTCCAACCTTGTATGCGAGGGGCTATATACGGGTCATAACAAAAAAATTCGAGTGAAATCTGGCTGACTCTTTACTCAAGATAGAATTAAACAAAAGGTATCGTCGGATGTTTCTCTAACAATCTTATGTTACTCAAAGGTCTCCCTTAAACTTTTCGTTATAAAGTTAAACTGACCTTCGGTGAATGACTTGTTGAGTATGTGATATTGGACCTTAAATCCTGTTGCTGAAGACGTCCGGCGACTCGAATAGTAACGCAGGTGTAAGGAAGGACCTTCCCAAACAACTGTTAATCCTGTCCTTCTGCCACATACTCTTTCGACTTCCTGACCTTTATTGATCTCCAGGTAGAAACGCCTATTGAAAAAGATTCCTTAATGCTTTCAACTCATATAGAGCTGTTTTGAGAGAGGTTGTCGGAAAAAAGGAGTACGAGAGTGCATACTAAAACTCTGAAAGGTATTGTGGGTAGTTCTCAGGTCACGGTTCCATGACCTCAGGATTTGAGGGAAACCTGAGAAAGTGTCACTGTAAGGGAGAGGCATCGCGTGTTTGATGAATTTATTTATTTCACTTATTAAAATACATTGATTATCGGATACCTAGATTTCCTCTGAAGATTGGAGCTGGCTCTTCTGTCCTTTTTTTCCGACAACCTCATTTGAAACAGCTGGATACATGTAAACACACAAGATCTAGAAGCTCTGAAGTTGTCATATTTCTATGTCAACTTCAGAGCTACCTCGTTTAAGAACATATTTAGTTTATCTGAAGAATTGTCTTTAATTATTAAAGTGTGTTGCACGTTGCACAAAAAACATAGGTTGACCTTGATTTTTTTAAAATTCCATAACGAGATGAAAGATGGCTTTTCAGCTTTTTCACTTTGATGTTCCATGGAATCAACAAACGCCTCACATTTAGCTATTCAAATCTACCGATGCAATACCTTCACCAGGTTTTTTCTAGTGGTACAACGCCAACATTTGCGATCTATCTGACCCCAGTAACTTTAGAGATAGTGACCTAACATGGACTAAATCAACGCAAACAACAATAAAAGTTATCAAGAGGAAAAAACTTCGCCGCTCTGGCCTATGTAACTGTTTACCTGCAGTTCCATGTTAACGGTAGATTGAAATGTACAAATGTCAGCAGGACTATTGAATTGTTGTCAGGAGCAGTAAAGTTCCAAGTGCAATCATTCCAATCGACATAATAAGGAAACCCAGGACTAGTAATCTCGCCAATGTGACCAGAAATGAATGCTTCACATTCTTTGATACATTAAATGAAACAAAAAATTATTCAAAGTAATAATGAAATCCTAGTAAACTTTATCTTATCATTCGGATTTGATTTGTTTATCGTATTACTGAGTTGAGTGAATGAAAAACAACTGATTCACTTTAACGAAGTGAAGGTGAGAGAAACAGCCAAAAGATTATTCTAAAAAGTATTTAATTCATTCGACTACCGTGTCAGAAAACTTTGCAAATAATACGAATTCAAATAATTATACTAAATGAATGTGTGACTAATAGCGTGTCGACGAGATTCCTATCTGGTTTGATTATTTGAAAACTAATGCTAGACACAAGAAACCATTTTTTTCTAATTACAGATTAAGTTTATATTTAAAAATAATCAATAAGAAATAATGACACTAAAAAGCATACGTGTTTTGATCCAATTCCAATTCTTTGGACCTTCTCCGACAGATGTAAACGCTCTGACATAAATTTCATACTCTGTGCCGGGCTTTAAATCAGTTAGCAAAACATGCAGCTGTTCTGGTCCCACAGTAACATTTTTATAAAGGTAGGTCCTGTACTCAGAGTAATGCACTCTGTATCCTCGTAAAATGCCACCAGTATCTTCTTGTGACAGGGCATACCAACTCACATAAATACTCTGATGATCCAAAGCGAAGACGTTCTTGTACGAAGGTGCACGCAGGGGTACTGAAAAAATATAAGTGGTTTCTTAGACAGGCGGTAACACAAAAATTCATAGAAATTGTAGAAATTAATGAGGAGCAAAAAGATATTGCTAATTCTAAAGTTGTAAAATTATCTTTCAAGTGGTCAATAAATTTAGACTTTCAATGTAGTCAACAAACGCCTTACGTTCAGCTCGTTAAGCTATCAAGACGTTACTTTCATCATATTTTCTCCAATGGTGTAACACTATTCTCGAAACACATGCACACATGTGAATGCAACCCAAACAATGCTGTGACAACGGGCTACTCTTCGAAACGTCAGCTCCTTATGGCAGTTTCAATACCAGTATCCTTTTATATTTCATAACAGGCCCACTGTTTTTTCCTTTAAGTACGTAGTCATCAATAATAATAATAATAATAATAATAATAATGATAATAATAATAATTACTATTTAAATACACTTACAAATGTCAAACCATGTACCCGGGAAAATCCTCTTTAAGTATCTTTAACAAGGGGACATAGCAGAAATTCTTGACAACCTAAAGAACTGACATTTACGGAATAGAACTCGGAATAATAATTATTGATGGAGTTAAAGTCACTCACCCCCCTCTGCAGTTTGGATGTCAGTGCTTTCACTTGTTTTTAAAGATATCTTGCCACTATCACGATCCCTGAGGAGAGCAACAGCTCTCACTTGGTACTTCGTGTAGGGTTTTAGTCCACTCACCATCGTAGACGCATCATGTGCCACATCCAGTTGATGTATGTCGCCAGTACCACTTGGCAACTTGTGCAAAACAACTAAATACCCATATATGTGGCTAGAATTTGAGTTGTTGGCACTTAACGGAAGCCAACTTGCATTAATCGCTTTAGAGATGACTTGAGTGACCGAGAAATTCCAACCAGGTTCAACGAGAGCTTGAACATTGAAATATAAAAGAAACATATTTTCAAAGATAGTGGCAGCTGTTAATGATAATAACTAAGGCCTAGTTCAAACGTCGATCTTTACATGTACCGAACCTAATTGCAATTTGGGTCGACTCGAATAATTAAGAGCGGCAGTTGATTCAAACGTCTATACAAATCTGCCGATCCTAATTGATTCAAACGTCGATCTTTACATGTACTTAATAGAAACGTTAGGTTCGGTACATGTAAAGATCGACGTTTGAACTAGGCCTAACTCACAGTAAAACGTCAAAGACAGTAAGAGGCCTAGGTTGCAGGAAAATAGTCATAAGTTATATGTCCGGGTCTTAATCATCCTCACGAAATCCCTTTGGCAAGCTTCTCTTTTGAAGTGTTTTTTACCTTACAAAAGCCGTGAACACGTAATTTTTTCATGATTACTTATGTGAAAAATGTGATATTTTCAATTCTTCTCAGGATGTGCAAGTTCGTGTAAATTCTTTGTTCCCTTTTTTAATTGCCAACTCCTTCAGCTCTTAAAAATCCATATAGAAACATTTTACTCTGAGAAAGACATCACATTAAACACAACTTCGTAAAAATTTTAAAATTTTCCCTTGTGACAAATAAATGTACGTACCCACTCCGGCAAATTTCTTGATAGACATCACTTTCCTATATATCTGATTTTTTAAAATTTCGCACAGCACTTTGAACTTTACTGGTTCTGACCCCTTGTAAATTTAGGCTGAGTTTTGTTTAACGTGATTGAAAAATTTGGGAAAAGGCAACTTTTACATGTACCACCAAACAAAGAATCATGAACAAAAATAAAACACAGGTCAAATTGATAAATTAATTTTTATTGCCAAATTTTCCTTAAGTTGCCAGAAGTTGCCTGATTTTTATTGGGCAAATTTTGTTTAAATCACCTTAGGTTGCTTTAAATCGCTTCCAGAATATGACTTCGTAAGAATTATCTCTTTGGGAGATCCGTTTGACGAAGTAAAATTCATAGCTTGAATGAATCAGTTTAGTTCCGTCAGGCCGACGATAGAACCAGTTTTTCTATGAAATATCAGCACTCTTGTTAAAACACTTAAACTAATTTCGTGTGTGTTGATAATCGTTTCGCAGATTGAAAATTGATGAACCGAGGCGGAGGCCAACGGGAATGAGTCCTAAAAATAGATTAGTTGTCAAACTTACCATCCGAGCGTGAGTTGTTAATGACGAAATAATGAACTTTCAGTCGAGAGCCATAATCGTAGAGGTAAGACGAGATATCCACAGAGCTGTTCGACACCAAAACGGCAAAAGGCGTTCTTTTATAGCAGTCCAGCCGCTTGTACTCTCGCACGCTTCTTACGTCTGTAACACACCTTAAAACCAGTGAAAAATAAATCATGATTATGAGATGTGCGCTGAACCACAAATCCGGCTCATTAGCTTGCCAACAAGTTCTTTTAGGGGTGCTCTTCTGGTTGACTATCAGCAGATAGGAATTCTTAGAACTCAGAATACTGCAACCTGCATGTCGTTACATCTGAGTCTTTTAACCGGAGACGATTTTCTTTTTCTCCTAATGGTTAAATGAATAGTTTACGCCCGTTGGAACATGGCAGTTCTGAATAGTTAACCGCGAGTTACCACTAACGCCCTCCGTATGGGGGGAGGGGCCTCAGCAATATCTCTGTCGTACTCAGGCGCGTGATAGGTGAGAAGTTTAGGAGTACTATAATTTGACGACCCCAATGGGTGGGTCAAATTCCAAACAACAAGCAAACAACAAGCCGTAAGGTAAATTACCATGCTTTATAGAGAATTCTTCCATTTTTATCAGAATTTACGAAAAGAAAATCGCTTAGCTTTGTGTAGAAAATTCTGAAAATTTTTACGATTTTAAAACAAAATTTTGTATTGAACAGTACTTTGGGACACATCAATACTGCAAGTTAATATTTGCCGTTCTAATTAGAGTCACCAACGTCGCAAAGCCTCAACTGAAGTGCAATGGCTCAATTCTGCTTTCAGCCATAATTCATATCACGTTTGGGAATGAAGTATCGTTAACTCCAAAACTAAGTTCGTGGCTTAAAAAGCGACACGCTTACTGTTTTTCGAAACGAGTATTATTTAGCATATTTCCTTTTAGCTTTGAACTCCAAAAGGTCTACCTCAATCGGAATAAATAGGAAAAATACTCTTGAAAGTTTTAAAGCCTCTCGGCTAAACTTAACGGGACTTTCAGCCGAAGTGAAACTGCACACGTCATGCCATAGATGCACAGCCGTGCGTTTATACAGGTTTTTTTACTATGGTAGCTCTTTAGGAAATAGGTAGAACTTGCGCACGCGCTATGTTATGATACGAAATAACCTACTTTCCAAATAACCGTACACCATCTCAGGATATTTGAAACCTGTTCACACGTTATTTACATTCTTAGTGTAGTAGGATAATAAATGTGTCTTTTCAAACGTTTTGGTGAGTAGTATCGTTGATTATTTTTACGGGTTGGGCCGCATTTTGACCAGCCCGCAGGGCGAGTAAAAATAAAAACAACGAGTATTCTTCCATCCGACCCGCTCACAATTACATTAATCGATGAAACCTTCGTTCATTTGATATCTGACTTCTCTAAAACAATTTGTTCGTTGTAAGATGTTGAGCGAAGTTTTGAGTTCTACTAGAAATAAACTTTCCCTTATTCTTTGCAAGTCCCATTTATTTGGACGCTTCTACCGTACATTTTCACAACAGAAGCTGAAGTAATTCGTTAAATAAAATTCGCGTTTAATCCTATTGTGCTTAGCTAGAAAAAAAACGTCTTACTTGACGTCAGTTTTTTGGTGGGAGGAAAGACAAGGCTTACATACGCTATTGCAACAAACAAACAAGCAAATTCTTATTGCTTCAAAACATACACTTGAATTCACTTACTATTTGACATTCCTTGACATTAAAAACTGAACAGAGGTAGTCGTGGATTGATCGCCGTTGGAAGAGAGTGATACTTTCCATAATATAAGTTTAGAAGAAAAAGGCGCTATAGTCTTTTAATTCTAGTTTGCTTGCCAAATCAGTATACGAGAGTTTCTTTCCTGACAGAAGTCAGACCGCAACAGATCAACGTTTCAAGTTTGTTTGAAGGCCTTTTATATAACCCTTATCATTACTCAAATAACATTGTTTCTTTTAGAATTATATTACGTTTCTTCAATCTGTCATCTACTCGCCCAAAAATTGTTCGGTTTATGGAGGTCTTTCTATAGTTACAGCCCTAAATCATAACGGTTCTTTTGGAAAGCATTTCGTTAAATTTTGGAAAAAAAATGAAAATGCTATTCAATAGCCTAGGTCGGTCAGTCCGTATTGGGAAAGACTATCCCCCTGTCTTAAGTATCGTTGGTGAATAGCATATATATATATATGTCGCATATTTTGTCTTAGAATTTGATACAAAGCGGGTAAAGTAACAGTCTAAAAGCCCTCTACAGAAAGCCATCGCATGATACAAAATAAGGGTCTCCCCGGCGATTACAACCTGGCCTTTGAAAGCAAGAGAGCTTTAAATACTTCTTGCTGTGACTGTTCCTGTGCAAAATTTGCTTTCTAGCAAGGTGTTTTTCGTGCCATGTGATCGCTTGCGGTTTGCTTTTATTCCGATTAACTAAACTATCATTATTTAAGCAAACTCTAAGTACAAGTCAGTCGATTGAGAATTCATATTAACTATCGAAGACGGTTGCCATAATACCAAAAGAAAAAGTCGGTCTTAACAGGAAATTATGTTTGCTTCGAAATATAAAACTTTGACCTGTACATCGAGCCCATAAGAGCCTTTTACTGATGACCTATCAACAAAAATTAGAGAACATGATAATTCACAAATTCGATCATAAACACGCACCCCACTGTAGAATGCCTTTGCAAATCCACACCAAGTGACCTTCATTTCGTTTTGTTTCATATTATCATTAAATAAATTAGAGTGGAAACGTAAAATCAAAAACTTCCATAAATTAAGAATTTAAGTTTTACCAACACTTATGTCGTTGTTCTTCAAAAACCAGAAGTATGCTGGAATTCGCAAATGGAGATTGTATCATCCAGTGGCAATATATTAAATGGCGCCCTTGCAGGTTGCTTCCGCTGAATTCACCCGACGGCATATCAAAGTTCTGTCCACACACTGAAAGAAAGATTGATCAAGTCAGGCAATTATATTGTTAAAAAGCAATTTTAAAAGGGGAAAATGGGGCCGTTTTTACATTCCTTCGGTCTGGTTGCCACAGTCATAGGTTTTTTAAAATTATCTGAAATTCCCTAACGAACATAAATTTTTCTGACCTAATGAATTAAAAATTTAACGAGCGAATCCTGATAATGACCTCAAACTGTCGTATACCCCCTTCGCACCGCGTAACCAGCCTATGACATATGATGCTAAAATGGTCTATTTCGGAATGTACTTCGAAGATTCGCGCTTAAGAGAAAAATGTTTTTTTCTAACGTACATAGTTAGGGACCCTTCAAATAACAAATTACATTCGTAACTTGTGAAAATGATTCGAAAATATTAATTTTCGAATGCGTAAATGAAAGAGCTAGACCTAATTAGGCCAAACTGCCTCACATACTCACTTTTTGTTGGGTTATTGTAACGTGATTAGGAATACAATCGCAAAGAAACGTGACATTATTGTAAAGCAGCGTATTTGAATAAGGCTATTTCTCCAGGAACTGTAGCCAGCTCTTTATGGCAACTCAAGTTGTGAGGAGCTGATGCTTTAGGAATAAGTTGCACTTTTAATAGATTTACAAACAAATCTTCAAGTCTATGACTAGTTGTCGAAGGGTCACTTTACGTCACGTTCAGAAATAACCCTCCCCTTATCATTTATGCCACAGAAGTGTGTGTTTTATTCTAAACCAAAATAAAATGTATCTGTAAAATTAATATTTGAAGGGTAAGAACAGCTTTTCGTTTACAATCTCCAACATTTTGCTAATCTCGGTTCAGTTTTCACTGACTTATTTTCAAAATAATGTAATTGCCTGGAACTTTAGTTGAGAAACAATTTACAAATAATGACTTGAAGGCTATTAATTACATTTTATTGCGTTAATATCGAGAGGAGAACTTCCTCTTTGTTTATGCTATTCGACAAGTCTAGAAACTGATTGCTTCGCTTTTAGTGTGCCATAGTGTTAGTAATTGACCAGAAGCTATTTATTATTCGTTAATTCAATACAGCGTATACACCAATGGTAGTAGAAGCGACCTTCATGTAGGTCACGTTTTTGTCTGAACTAAGGGGGATCACAAAATATGATCGGTGTCTTAGATGAAATACCAGGCCATAATCGTGAATAATAAATTTTTTGTATTTAACCGAAGAGTTTCATTCCATAGTAAAACATTGTCTCTTTTCACATATGCTTCTTCACTTCTCTTTTAATGTGTTGCACGTTATTATGCAGCATTACATTTAGGAATGAGATTTGTTCACTACATACCTGTGTGAGGATAAATATAATGTTCTGCGCCTTCCCCAACAGACGTACGACCTGTAACTTTGACTTCATATATTGTGACCTTCTTCAGCCCAGTTATAGTAAATACTCGAGTATTTGCGTTCACACTATGATTGGTAAAGCTATTACTTGAATTGTATATTCTATAGCGCACATTGTATCCAAGAAGAATTCCATGAGCATCTTCGCTAGATATTGGATCCCATACAATCTCCAGTCTGTCGACGCCTCGATTGATCGCGCGCAGCCATGGAACACGATCGGGAACTTGGAAAAGAGAAAGAGTATCATTTACTAACCGCTGTTAACATCTTCTATATTGGAAAATGAATTTAGATACTTTCCAACTTTTTAATTTTTTAATCATTGGAATAAGTTTTGTTCTTTCTTGCATTCTTATTGCAGTTTCAAATCATAATTATTTTCAATCACATTATTGTTATAGGATCAAGCAAAATTTACTAACCGCCCTCTGGAGTTTGAACCTCGCTAATTGAGCTGCTCTTGAGTGAAATTATACCAGTCATCCGATCTCTGACAAGAGCCACAACTTTCACTCCGTACTTTGTGTAAGGTCTAAGGCCATTCACCACGGTATCCAAAAAGGAGGAGTTTGCATTCGAGGCAGGGGCAATTGTCACATTTAGGACAAGTATGTCACCAGTGTTAATCCGCAGCATGTGCAAGGCAGCAACATAACCATATATGTAGGAGGAATTTGAGTTGTAAGTATTCAGCCGAAACCAACTCACATGGACCTCTGTGGAGCTGACGCTAACGGCTGTAATGTTCCATTCACGCTGGTGGAGAGCTTGAATGTGAAGAAATGCAAAGCAAACTTTAAGTTGTAGGGTTTGCCTACAATTTGTTAAATTGACACTGTTATCTTGAATTACGGTTAGATCGCACCATGGTTAGATCGCTCCCGGTTAGATCGCTCCACTCGAAAGTGAGATTGCTCCATCAAATAAGTGACTTCGATATCAACATAAGTTACTTCGCTCCATGTAGCAAAACTAAGCTATCTAAATTGATAGTTCATCAAATTACGTGCATATCTTACCTAACAATCGGTTAATATCGCTCGCGCGCGCTTGAAATAAATCCGAACTACGCAGAAAGAACAAATAAAACCTAATGTAAGGGACTCACGAAGTATAATCTACTTTATTAATTAAAGATGGTGGGTATCAGTTTCCTTACATCAAACAGCAAAAAAGGCCACACTGGATAGTATTGGTATTTGAATGATCTTTTTCAATACACTTCAGACTATAAAGTTATAATTTATTCCACGATCATTTATTCCATTATCGCTAAACATCATACATCGGTAGCTCGGTGGCTAATCTGAAGTACAGAGTGAATACTATGTACTCGAATCGTCACAAGAAAAACATCATCACCTATAAACTTTAAAGATCATTGGTAAGTAATACTTCACATTACAATATGGAGCGAAGTAACTTATGTTGGTAGCGAACAAACTTATTTGATGGGGCGATCAAACTTTTGCGTGGAGCGATCTAACTTTTGGTCGGAGGGATCTAACTGGGAGCGATCTAACCATGGTGCGATCTAACCGGATACCTGTTATCTTAATTCTTCTCAAATGTCAGCTGGTAAAAGGTAGATACTACAAATAGATAACCATAAGAAAAAGAACACATTATCAGAAAAAAATCATACTGTGTTGACCATTGATCATTAAATTTGATGGCAGACCCAGGGCTGCAGTTTGTCACCAATTCTCGCTTATCATTTTTCTGTAAATAAAGGCAAGTATTCCCTTTATGGGTATAAACCTGGTTTAATGTGTATAGGATTATTCCAGATAGGTTAATATTCATAGATGTTTGTAAAAATGTGTTGATTTTGTCGTCGCAAGAAACTTTGGCTCAATTTTAACTGAGTAACCTAAACTGCATCAAAGTTTTGAAGTCATGGTCAGTTTATACTACAGGTTTAAGAGAAATCTTCATGCATGTGTGCAGTTTCAATATTAAACCAGGATGATAATGTTTAATACGTGTCATACGGGTACAGACAGGCGTTGTAAAAAAATTTGCTTACCTTTTTTATTACTGGACACTTCCTTTTAAGATTCTTGTTTATCCTACGCCTACGTTACGTTCTAATTTTCGACTAAATTTTATGTTCTTTTCAAAATTCTTAAATATCCTAGTATCATTTATCGATGTGTCTTTTGAAAACTTTAATATAGTTTCATGACGTTTTGCAGATTTATGGCACGTTAATTTTTCCCCTGACCCTCTTAACAGTTCATTATGAGTTGGTGTTAGCCGTAGAAGTATCGCCAAATTAAAGTTTTGTGCACAGTTTATGAATCCAACCTATGGGTTAACAAGGCCGAAAAGTATGGCTTTTCACAATGATAGTTTCCAGGTTTATAAAATGTCACTCTCCTCATTAATATTTCCTTAAATCTGCTGGCCTACTAGAATTCTCAGTCCTCTGTCCTGACAGCCCAACCTTATCACAAAGTCAACAACAGGGGCGACAAGCAAATGAATAACACAAATATTTCCACATACGCCCTCCTTGATCCTGTTAGCTTATTCTAAAGATGGCATTTCAGAAATGGCGCACATTTGCGAGCATAATTATTTAATAATGGTGTTTACAAGTTGTGGAATATGGTTGGGTTGAAACATACTGCATAATTTGCCAGCTTGTTACAGCATAAGTGGAAAATTGGATGAAAAACCTGCGCATTCAATGTATAACCAGAGATGTTGCATGAGTTGGCCAATTTTAACAAATATCTAAGCCTTGTCAAAACTTTTATGTTTTTGTCACGTTGAACCAGTGAAAATTTTAGGAGATGGCCAAATGAATGCTTTTTCAGATCAATAAAAATTCATTGTTGTGTTTCAGCTTAGAGTGTCACCACAACTCCACCTTCCAGGAAATTAATTTATTTGCTAACATGAGGGACTACCATTTAAGACTTTCCAACCACTTCAATGTTGCCAATATCAACATTAACTCAACCTTAAAATTAAAGAGAAAACTTGAAGCCTTTTAATCGCACGGTGACATCTTAACTCAAAGTTGTTTTCCGTCGTTTCTTTAAATTTTGGCTCATTTTCCCAAACCGAAAAAGAATATTATCCACGCTCAATAGAATATCATTTCAACTGATACTGGCATCACGCACTACATCTGAAGAGGAAAACGTTCTCTATCCTCGAAAATTCGTTCAAAACATAAACGAAGGAGTTTAGCTGCTTGAAATACCACACTAGCATACGTGTTTATCGCTTTGCAAGTTGTGAGGATATCGTTCCTCTGTTTCAGCAGCCCATTTCGACTCATGAAAATTCTTATTACGAGTTGATCATTTACATTTAAGCTCAGTACGATGGATTCTCGGTACAACATTGAATCTGTAAAATATCCAGATTATCGCCAAATGCGGAGGGGGCTTAAAGGAAGGGGACTTAAATGAAGGATACTCTTTTGTTCAAACTGATTGAAGTAATATACGTAGAACATGTGTTAATTAACTTACCGCTTGTGTCTGAGTTGTTCAACAGAAAATAATGAACTTTTAGTCGAGTATTAGAACTGTACCAGTAAGAATTCACTTCCAAGTAGTTGTCCAACACCAAAACTGCAAATGGCACCTTTTGATTGCGGTTCAGCCACTCTCTTTTGTGATGGCTTCTTATTCGAGTTTCGTACCTTAACACCAAAGAAAAATTGTAAATGAAATGATTAGTCTTGCGTTGAATCACAAAACAGATTTACTAGCCTGCTAAATTTCTCAGTCGTAGCAGGTATATCACTGTTACGGATTTGTCTGAATTTGGAATACTGCCCTCATTAGCTCATTAGTTTACGTGTCTGAAGCAAGTCAGTTGCGTATCGTCGTAAAAATAATTCGTATTTAAGCAACCTATCTAAAGTGGTAAATAGTGATTTTGTATAGGCCTCATGCATGTTTACTTAGAAATACTTAGTTTTTTTTTCACCCGAGGACTCGCTTCGAGTTAACCGTAAAGTGTCAGAATTTGCGTCCCAGTGAAACCCAAGTACCAACTGATTTTCGGTATCCAGATTTAAGTCAGGATTTACTCTTTCCCATTTGGGCAGATGGTCAGGAGCTTAGGACTGGGCAGAGTTCACTCGGCGGCGTAATGAGCACTGGAGGTTGTAATATAATATTCGTCAAGAACACTTGCCGTTAAGCTAGGGGCCTGCTACCGAAATGCAAACCACAAGGCGAGAGCTGTTTAATTAGACAATCCTTTCATGAGAGAGATTAGGAAAACTTGCGTTGTAAAGATTAAAGTGATTGAAAAAACTCAAAAAATGTCTTTTTCGGTTTTTTCGGTCTCAATTCGTGACTTCTAATTTGCTCGAAAGCTTCCAGAAAGTCACGGAGAAATCCAGAATGATTGTAACTATCCAGCCCCGAACAATAATCAACGTATACCTCAGGCGGTCTACAAAAATAGTATAAGACAATAACTCACTGTGTTTATTAAATTCCTGTAGGAAAAATTCATCAAATTTAGACGCTGCGATCAAATCTTTTTTCTCCTGCATAAGCCAAATTAAATCGTCTTCCATTCCTATGTCACGGTTTACCTCACAATTGCTTCATAAATATTTGCATAGTAGCGTGATGATCTTTGTTTACAAGGTTTTCTGCGGCTTGCATCTGATAGCAAACCTCTAAATTTTTATGCCTCGATAACTATATACTTTAGAACGCACTTTACGTGCCCGCAAGTTTTTTTTTCACCACCTGAAATTAAAGATATGTGGCAGTGAATAAAAAATATTTTTTTCGTCCGTAAAGCACAAGGTTTATTTTCGTCCACTTTTAAGGTGCTGCCACTGTTTAATTTCATGAGGTCAGGCGTGAGCGAATTCAGAAAGAGTAATTACCATAGCGCCAATCAACAGTGAGAGGGTGAGTGAGAGAGTGGGTGACTCATTTGCATTTTGGAGTCCCCATGAATACTTGTTTCTACGCTTCGCGAATCTACAGGTTCAAAATGATACAAGTTATCCGTGTTGTGGTCACTGATTCAGGTCAGCTCTCTAATGGCAAGTTGCCTTGTGCAAATCATAACGTATGATAACGTAATGAACAGAGAACGAGTAGCTATTAGCTGCAGAACGATAAGCTTGATAAACAAAAAAGTGAGAATGATAAAAAAACACAGCACAATTATTTATTTCTTACCAATAATTGACTTTGTAATGTTCAAAAACCAGAAGTATGGTGGAGTTCTCTACTGTTGAATAAATCATCCAGTCGCAAGATTTATATGAGGATGCGCTGCCAGCTTCATCAATGACGCCAGTTTTCTTATTCATCGCACCTCCACATACTTTAAAGTCGAAATAGCATAAAAATTAATTCAATGCAAAGTCAATCCTTAAACATGAAACACTGAAAACAGGTCTTGACGTCGTTCTAAGGGTTATCATCGTTTGTCCTTTCAAAAATGAAAGAGATGACCTTGTGAAAAAGTCACATTTGTCTAAAGTACCAACACAAGCGAGGTTTCTACACGGATATACGTGGCAAGAATGATAGAGTTGATAAAGAAACTAACGGTGATACAAGCATATGCACGGAAAAACGATGCGATGGATGAGGAAAAGGATGAATTTTACAACTAGCTGCAAGGCTCTGTTGCAAGCTGCAGTAATCAAGATATGATTGTGGTGACGGGAGATCTGAATGCTAAGTTAGGGAGTAACAACATCTACAGAGGAGGTAATGGGGAAATTTAGTGTTGGAGTCATGAATGACAATGGGAGAAGGTTATGTGACCTCTGTGGTACAAATGGATTAGCTGTAACTGGAACATTTTTCCCACATAAAGAGATCCTTAAACTAATCTGGAAGTCACCAGATGGGAAAACTGTTAACTAGATCGACCATGCTTTGGTGAATGGACGAACGAGAACATCGTTTATAATTTCTGGACACAAGAGTGATGAGAGGAACAGAGGTATATAGTGACCACCGGAATAAGACTAAAATTGGTAAAGGCGCATCGGAAGAAGAGAGCAAGGGTGAGGTTTGACGTATGTAAGCTGCGGAGTGGAGAGATCAGGAGGAAATATAGCATTGAAGTAAAGAACAGGTTTGAAGCGCTAAGAGATTTAGATGATCCTCAGGAAGAGCAGGACAAGGTCTAGGTGACGTACAGAGATGCCACAGAAAAAGCAGAGCAAGCCATGGATAGGGGACAAAACGTGGGGAAAAATTCAAGAGAGGAAAGAGCCAAAACTGAAAATAGTGGAAAGATCGGAAAGCAGAAAAGGCCGCTGAGAATGATAGAAACAAGGAGCTATACAGCATAACCAACACAATAGCCGGGGAACGGAGGAGGCGAGAAGGGGTGCTTACGACAGAATCACAAGAAAGATTTCAGATATAGGTAGAGCACTTTAGTGAAATTTCCAATAGAGATGACCCAACAAATCCAACGGAAGAAAATGAAATAAAAGAACTGGAGGAGATTAAGGAGATAGATGTTGGAAGATAGCGAATACAAGAGGTTAAGGAGGCGTTGAGGAAGACAAAGCCAAGGAAAGCGACTGGAGCAGATGAAGTGGACCCACACCTACTGAGAGATAAGATTGAGTACACCGCAAGTAGGCTGACCAGATGTTATAACAAGCTGTGGAAAACTGAAAGGTGGCCGGAAGTGTGGAAGAAGGGACTTTTAGTCAAGATTTTCAAGAAAGGTGATTTGCGTGATTTAACAACTGGAGATAGAGGATTGATTGCTACCCATCATCAGTAAGATATTCTGCAGGATGCTTCTAGAACGGATCAAGAAACGTGTAGAAAAGGAGCTATGAAAGGAGCAGGCTGGATTTAGATCGAATAGAAGTACAACTGAACGGATAATTATATTAAGACACAACTTAGAGTAGGCAAATGAATGAAGGGCGAGTCTGTACACGTACTTTGTGGACTTTGAAAAAGCTTGCGAGATATCAGACTGTTTCAAGATTAAGTCGAGTGTAAAGCAGGAATATGTAACGTCAGGATTCTAATTCTTACTGGCCATGGATTGGATCACGAGGAAGACAATAGCAGACAACAGAAGAGGGAATCTGAAAATAGTGTTGGAGGATGTAAATTTTGCGGATGACATCGCGCTACTTTCATCCAAGTTTAATGACTTGCGTGACAAGACTTGGAGATTGACGGAGGAAGCAGCCAGAGTAGACTTAATGCGAGAAAGTGCAAGACAGTGAGGGCTGAATTTGCTAGGAACAGAGAGAGCATTGTGGTGAATGGTGAAGAAGTGGAAGATGTTGAGGAGTTTGCGTGTATTGTAGATATTGTAGATAAGGAAGGTGGAGGTAGTAAAGATATTAGGGACAGACTGCAGACGACACGAAATGCATTCCAGAGGCTATGAAAGGTGTGGGCAGTCAGAGGAATAGGAAGGAGAACCAAGATACGCCTATTCAAGACTTTTTGTTAATAGAAAATACCCCATGTAGGCTCTGACCTATAGTTAAAGCTAAAGCATCACATGACAAATCATTGCCTCGGTAAAACATAACAAAGATAAAAATATGACAATTTACAAGTTACTTAGTCTATTCAGTTATTTTTAAGAACCAAAAAGCAAATTACCTGACGATGTAACAGCAGCGGATGACGATGTGGGCAAAATAACTGACGAATGTGGCGTGTGACTTGTTTCTTCTGGTGCCTTTGTTCTCAAAGTCTCCAAGTAATTTGTTGGATTTACGGGACCTAGATTAGAACAGAAACCTTGAAAAGTTACTCTTTTTATGTCCTAATCTCCTATGAATTAAGTGTTTTTAATGCTATTTGGTAGCATAGTGTCGTTGAGCTTCAAGAATCATTCATCCACAATACAGTAGTGCTTTTGAAGTGCTTATTTTTCGGCCGTTAGCTTTTGGCAGCTCAAAATGACAAACGGAAGCAAATTGCTCCAACCGGACCTGGTTTGCGCAGATGTGTCGAGAATCGATAGGTAGTTTTAGGATTAGAAGAAGCATCTCTTGGAAAAAATGTTTTTAATTAGAAGATTGAAAATAAAAGAATACTCGGGCTTCTTTCTTTGGCCAACGGAGACGTAGAAACTGTCTTTAAAGACAAGCCTTAGCTCACTTAATATGTTATAATTCATATAATAATCATTTAAAAATTTGCTTGCAATGTCTTCAAACCGTTCTTCAGCAATGATAATTTCGTTAACCCAAAAGCGATGACTTATAGGGAATTTCGACTACAACAAACGATATGTGGTGAGTACTGTTTGAAAAGATAACGGAATTTTTCGAATATGTATTTACCACTATACTTTCCACCATTAAACTAGTACTTTATAGATAACTATGCTATCAGAACAAAGGGAAAGCTGATGGTATGTATCAAAGCCTATCGCGCGAATCATACCTGATGCGAATGCAGAATGAAAAGAGTGAGAGTTAAATGTCCACGAGGGCGCCAATTCAAGTAATGACAATGAATGTGACGGTGACGGTAATAATGTCGACGACAACGATGATGATGGTAATAACACAGCTTGAGAGGAACTTGTCGGATGGATGTCTGATGAAAAAAGAAAATATTGAAATACACGTTAAAAATCAGATAGGAAATGACTAATTTCGACGCGCACATTTTCAAAGCATTGCTTAGAATGTATGTGTTATTGCACAACAACTGGACAAATGAAGAAAATAAAGATAAAAGGAAGAAAATGCAACAAAGTCAGTCCGGGCCATAGACAATTTATGGCCCTCGGAACCCAGTTCACTTGATAAAGCACAGTTTAAGTGCCGTCCGTTGAGATATGTGGGAGAATCACAACTGGTATCAGTATCATGTAAACTTGAGGTATCTTAATAATATCGAGCGGGACTCCAAGGAAATTAATCCGTAAATATGTTATTTCATCAGTCGCTACCTTCCACGAGGTGTCTTTTAGACATCTCAACGGAAAGAGATAGATTTTCATAATTTTCATTTTGCGGAGATTTCATCGTGAACAAGAGTGCCCTTGTGTGAAAAAGCTTGGGAGCGCTCTTCAAATCAAGCAAACAAACAACCGGCGGTTAAATCTGATCGAATTTTTTTTTCTTGAGACTCTTGCAGAACTACCTCTTATACGAGACATTTCCTGTAACATTCATGCGGAAATTGTAGGGGGAAAATGAACTTTGCTCCTAAAGTCGCAAAAGAAAGCAAGCTCGTATCAATTTGAAAAATTTGTATCAGATGCCCCACATTTTACCGAGAAATATATGACATAGAATTGAATCGAAAGAGGAAGAGCTCGAAATAGACTTCTTTCACCTTTAGAGTGATCGTCAAGAAATTCTGATTGAAATGGAAATCACCGTAAACAGGAACTACCTTTGTCTTTACCGTCAGCTTACAAAGCCTGCCTGGTGTTATTTGGAGATTTTTAAAGCTGATCTTTCCATTAAATGTAGCTCTAGTGGATTTCAGCATAGGTAAACAAGAATTCAAAATGGCTGCTCAAGTATCTCAAGTATGTACCGCAGACGACATCTTAGGGCCTTTCGGCACTTGTGAAAAAGTTGTTTATTTAAAAAAAGTTTTCTGTCATCACTAACAATATACAAGTTGCGGATAAATCTTGAAACGTACCGCCGACAAAATTTGTTTCGGGTGAAAACTTGACAAAATCGAATTGTTCCAAAAAACTCAAAGGACAAATTTTCGTTTCGTCTGTTGCATCCACATTAACAATTTGAAAGTCGTCAAATTCCAGCGGCGCCAGATCTGTTTATAAGATAGGTCAGCATAAAGGGGGTAAGTTTCTAAAGGAACTGTGGTGCTGCGTCGGTGGGAGAGTATAGCAGATAATTTAGTGTGAACAACTGAGTTGAAAACGTAAATTAGCCACCGTAAAGGGTAAAAAAGCTGGCTTTTCGAGCGTTAGCCCTTCGTTAGAGGGATTGGAGGGATCGTGGGTTGTGTGTGGGTTTGTATGCAGAAAGTGGAGCTACGCCATCGGTGGGAATATGAGGACGAGAATACAGGAATAAATTAGTTCGTTGATTCGGTGATTCCGTGGGGATTAAGGGTGCCGATTTGGAAGATAAATTTTTGTTCTCGTGTTTTGCGGCTTTCCGAACTGCCTAGATGTAAGGAAAGGCCGCAGACTGTCATATGCTGTTTAGAGTGATTAGGGAGATTAAAGTGCCTAGCGACTGGTTTGGATGCGTCCTTGTCATTTCTTTCCACGTTGCGAAGGTGTTCTCGGAATTGGTCACCCAGTCGTCTTCCTGTTTTACCAATGTATAACTTATTGCAATAGGTGCAAGTTATGCAATAAATAACTTTGGCGGAGGTACACGTAAAG
The DNA here is from genome assembly GCF_036669915.1 of Pocillopora verrucosa. NCBI lineage: Eukaryota > Metazoa > Cnidaria > Anthozoa > Scleractinia > Pocilloporidae > Pocillopora > Pocillopora verrucosa. Next base: position 9,347,066 of record NC_089318.1, on the reverse strand, counting down.
TGATCAGTGATCTTAATGGATCTCTTGGGTCTCGATATTTTCTCTCCGTTATGAATGAAAGAACAAGTTTTGCATCGTGAGCGAGCGCATTTGAAAGTTCCAGATTGGTCATTGATTTGAAATGAACTCCTGACTAAAAAGTTGCCTATGTTTTTGTCACGTTTGAATGAAATAATTGGGGGTCGCGAAAAGATAGTACCAGTCGGAATTGTTTTGGAGTAATTTAAAATTTTTAAGAATGATAGATTTAACTGCGTGGTTGTGAGGGTGAAATGTAAGAGTAAATGAAATGTGGTCAGCGTTTTCCTTCTCAGCCGTTTGTAGTGCTGACTGTCGATCAATTTGTTGGGCACGGTGGTGGCCCGCTTGAACGACAGAAACAGGATAGCCGCGTTTATCGAAAACTGGCACATGGCCTCTGATTTTTCGGAAAAATCACTACATAAACGATGAAGTCTGAGAAACTGTGAAAAAGGTATGGAGTTCTTGACGTGTGATGGATGTGAAAATGAATACAACAAGTAACTATGTGAATCTGTAGGTTTGTAGTAAACACTACTGCATAAACCGTTGCCTTCAACTAACATTTTGATGTGTAGAAAAGTCAAAGAAGTGTCGGAAATTTTCGAGGTATATTTAAGAGCCGGAGAGGAATTGACGGCGGTTATAAATTGATTGAGCTTCTCTCTGGTAGAGGAGGTAGCATCGATGCAATCGTCAATATAACGGCCGAGTAGTTCAGGTTTTGGGTCGTGGTATTGACTAAAAGATTAATGTTCGATAAAATCTACGAAAAGATTGAAGAAAGGATTCAGAGAAAGAGTCCAGGAGTCCAGTCCAAAGAGAAAAGATTGCCAAAGGATTCCACCCCCACTTTCCAGGATTTATCCTAAGTCGTTTTCAAATTTTGGAATCCCTGGGTTTTGCAGCAAAAGACAATTTTTGCCTTTTTAGCAAATTACACGCTCAATTATACGCTCGTCTTAGCTCATATACGACAAATGATTGACAAGTATATCACGGTTTTATTTATTTAGTCAATTTTGCCAAATTTTTACCTGGGACAAATTTTGTCGGCGGTGCGTTTGAAGATTTGTATGCTTCGGCCAAAATTTGTCAAGTTGCGACAATCCATCCACACTTGTAAAATGTTGGCGGTGGGACAGAAGAGTTGTCTAAATAAACAACTTTGTCGCTAGTGTCGATCACTGGTCGTAAAAGCTACGGCAAATAAGCCACGACAAAAGAATCTTAAGACTGGGATTCTAAAATTTTAAATACGATTTAGGATAAATCCTCGAAACTGGATTTGGAATCCTTTGGCAAACTATGTTCGCCGGTCTTAATTAAGAACTGATCAGAGGCTGACGGAATTTGACAGCTTTGAAATTTTTTACTACGGATGCAACAGACGAAACAAAAAATTGTCATGACAAAATTTGTCATCAATTCCATTATTGTCCGCGTGTGCGGAAAGTGGCTTACGGGTGAATTCGCTTCATATCCCGCTGAAATTTCCATATTCACAGATAAATCAGCACTCAGAAGACTGCAGTAATATATATTGACTTTAGTAACGAGCAGATTCTTTAGTCAAGAGTGCTGTCTGTCGCATAGTTTTAGTCGTAGTCGTGATCGATAATTCTATTTGTTTTGGCGTAGTCACCATATAATTGCCTCTATTTTGAACCAAAGAGTGAGTGTCAAAGAAGGACCATTTGTAGAGGTTGAAAAGAGTTTTTGCGAACGATAATCCCATCCACATTAATTATAAGGATAGCATATTACTTGGGAAAAGTCTTTAAAAGATAGTTTTACTGTTTTCGGTGACCTCCGAAATAAACACAGAAATATGCATATTTAATTGGGTAAAATCTGCCGCGTCAAATTTTCAAACAACTGAAAATTTCTCCTGTTTAAAAAGTCGATGGAACCTTAAACTCCTTTCCGAAATACATTCATCAAAGGGATTGCGAACATAATCGCACCTTCGCTCTCCAAAGTTTTGATTTGTACACCAACTCGAGGATTTATTTCAAAGTGCAAACTTCCACATAACTGAAGTGACGAGCCCCGTTTTATATTTGACGTAAGTCTGTTTTTGCTGCATAAAAATTGGCGGGGGTACACCTCTAGACATATTTTTCGGCTACACTTTGTTGCAAAAGTTACCTCAAATGCGGTTTTGAAGTGGATATAGATAAACATTCCGATGCAGGCAACTAAATCTGAGCAGAAGACGCGGGAGAACCAGATATTATGTTAGTGAAAGTCACTGTCTGATCTCGTTCACGCTTACAATTCCGTTCTCTTTTTAGGTTTCTTGATAATTTAATGAATTTAGAAATGTATGTAAATATGACAGATAGTAATATTTTCTAGCGTTAGTCAATGAATCTCTCTCGTCCCATAATAAATTTACGCGGACGGAAATTACGTTGTAAAATAAGACTGTACATAGCGGCCTGTGTAAACTTAAAACGAAAAATAAGAAGAGTGCTTACGTTGGGAAGAAGTGAAAATCACCGGAAACAGCAACAGCTTTAGGAACAGCATCTTCGCCGAACTACCAGGCTTACTGTGAGTATCGATCAGTATCAACATTTCTTTGTTGCAAGGAAAACAACGCATTGAGTAATATGATCGCTCATAATCAAATCTGATCAACATTAATTCCGATTGTCTGGGGAACAAAGTCGGGGCTATTATAAAGTTGACAGTTCCCTGCGATAACAGGCGTCCCAAGGTCACGTCTTTAGAAAACGCAAACAATGAGAATGACCTACGAGATACTTTGCGAAGTTTAGACGGCTGCTTTAGTCATTTTACCGTTTGCCCAAGAACAACTGATGGCTAGATACAGGGACACCATCAAAGTAATATCCGTAAAAGCCGAGCTATGAAGGACTAGAGGTCTACAGTTTCAGGTAAATTTGTCAAAATAAGAAAGTAAAATATCCGTCATACGATGCAATATATTTCAACACTGAATTAAACTAGACTGCAGATAAAGGAAAGCGGATCAGGGTACTAACGGGGAGTTAATTTGTTTACATCGATGATTTTGGACACGATTTTGAATAGAAAAGAAAAGAACATTTCAAGGGATAAAATTGATGAACATGGTGGAAAATGTATTTTGTGACCTTGAAAACGTAGTTATTAGGCTTTTTTAGGGGAATGAAAATTTAGTCGTACCGTACCCTTTTTTTTTAATGGTATGGTCTTTCGGGAAATTTCAAATTGATTTTTGCACGTGTCATACATATGTAGGTCCCTTTCAATCACCTTTCACGAACGAAACATACTCCTGTGAAGACGTTTCACTTTTGTATTTCTTCTGAAGTTTTTATTTTACATATACATACCCTGGAACGGTAGCTTTTGGTACGGACAATCGATTCCACGTGTCAAGCATTCGTTTCTTACTGGATGAGATGGCTTTCGAAGAAAACTAATGAAGGCGTTCACGAAATTCATAAGTTCGAGTTTCATGATCTTTTGAAGGTAATGAGTCCGTTTCTTACGTTTTGTTTCATCACGATTGTTCCATCGTTCTCTTTAATTTCTTTTTTTTACCATAATAATGCTATATTGCCAGACTTCTAATATTATGCGGTACCGTGATTTCGCATGAAAGGCCTCAAATTGCTTCAAATTCAAGGAAAATCGGACCTATTAAGGATTTTTATTTAGCGCTCGCCCATTCGTCAATGCGAGTGTGAAGCCTGTCGGGCGAGTGCAAATCGTGGATCACTCGCCCGGTTTGGCGAGTGGAATTTTCATTCAGTTCATAAAATGAATGGTTGTTTTTGAAAAAAATATAAAACCTACCAGTACTTTTCACATTCTGGAAGCTTAAGAAACCTAGTACATACACACACATTCGCGATTCGGATACACACGAAGCCATTTGACGTATAAATATATCAAACGGCTTCTACAATAATTACATGAAGTAGATAATCATAGTCATGTCACTGCTGGTCATAAACAAATCGTGCCACTGAGTCTGAAGGCAACTATGGCGACCCGACTGGCGACCCAAACAATATCTACTCACGGGTTACCACGAAGTTTACACGCAAAGTAAGCAATTTAAGGTTTATTTATCAATTAAACTGATTTGAAACTGAAAGTAAGAGTCTTTTTTCTTTGAAGCTACTTAGTTTTGGAGAATCCATGAACGCAATAATTATAAATATGCCATTGACAACACCTCACTTTGTTATTCTCCAAGACGGAACTAATCGCTAATCTTTTATTGAAAATGTGGAGATATCTTCCTGGAGTATCGATTCCCAACAAAAAGGATGTAAAAGAAATTCCTCAAAAGGCAGATTCCAGAGAGTATGAGAAGACGAGATCGAGGAAATTTTCTTCGAAACGGCAGGTTGGCCGGCCTTGGTTAAAGGATGATGAAAACAGCATGACATGTGAGTGGTGTATGGAAAACAAACAAACGTTGATTTCACAGAGCGTTTTGACTTCGAGTAAATTCATAGATGGCTGCACAAGCTATAAGGCAGAATCTATCGCCTATCACGAAAACAGTGCAGCTCATAAGCTCGCTAGCCAGTACCACAAGGCAAAACAAAATTCAGAAAAAAACCCCCGCATATTTGGCCAGGCAACAGTTGCTAAAACAGTACAGCGGGAAATTGAGGTTGTTATTCAGAAATACTCATGCAGTTGCCAAGCATAAGAAATCAATTTCAGATTACAACTGGCTTTGCGATCTAGATGAGGCAAAAGGACTGACACTGGGAAGAACACACCGGAACATCAACACCTGTACGACATTCATGAAATACATCGCAATAACAGCTAAGGATCAAGTTGCTGACGAAAAAAAGGAAAGCGAAATTCGTGAGCGTAACTTCAGATGGTGCCACAAATGCCAGCATCACTGAGCAAGAAATTGTATTTGTGTGCTATAGCAGCAAAGGCGAACCAGTCACCAAATTTGCAGGTTTAAGGCAGCCTGTCAGCCCGGATGCCACTGGTTTATTTCAAGCCATCATGGAAGCCCTTGAAGATGTTGGACTAAATACGGAAGAGTTGGCGAAGAAATTGGTGGGGTTTGGTTGTGATAGAGCTTCCGTTATGGTCGGGAAAAAGGGGGGCGTTTCAGCATATTTAACCCGTTTACAGCCCAACTGCATCACCGTGCATTGTTTTGCTCACCGACTGGAGCTTGCATTCAAAGATGCAGTAAAAGAAAACCTTCTCTACGATAGCTGTATTGTTCTTCTGATGGGCTTGTATTACTTTTACCGTTAAGTCCAAAACAGCGCCAAAGTCTGAAGCAATCCTTTTTGAGTCTAAAGCAGTCCTCTCTCATACCAGCCCGCGTTGGTGGCACAAGATGGGTTGGACACATGGTGCTGGCCATTGAGAATTTTGTTAAAGGGTATCCTGCAATTTGTGCTCAGCTTGAAATTTGCATCACACAAAAGGTAAGAAAACATTGTTCCCAAACATTAATACTGTCATATGCGACAAACAGTAGAGATTTAAACCATTTTTAGCCCACAGATATTCGTGATTTCTATATTCTTCAGTTTTAATATAATATATCTCAATTTTCCACGGCTTTTTAGGGAAATGCCCAAAACAAAGCCAGGGGTTACCTAAAACTTATGAAACGGCCTGATGTGATTGCATATCTCCATCTGCTGCTGGATGTCCTTTCCTCTCTACGACTTCTGTCTCTCACCCTGCAGTATAACCAGACAACTTTAGCAGACGTTGGCGAGAAGATTGATGTCGCTAAAGATGTTATCAGCTCATTCAAGGAAAAGTACGAACATCTAACATTTTTGAGGCTTCTAGTGTTAATTGCTTAAACCTTTTAATTTTTTTCAGCAATGGTCCAAGACTAAAACAGTTTTTCAGAGACCATGATCCTTAGGCCTGGACGTACAGGGGTAGGCCAATGAGTGGCAACGTTTCAGCGGGAAATTTTCATGCAAAGAGTACCAAACGGTTGACTAAGGGTATCTTGGCCACTTTAGAGGCAAGGTTTGCTGACGTTTTGAATGATGTCGTAGCTGCAACCTAGATAGCGAATTTCAAACAGTGGCCCTTGTATTCTAAAAAGGATGACGTTACAGGTGAAGACACAAAAATCAACCCAATAAAAAGTTTTTATTTTTGCCAAATACAGAGTGAATAAAGAAGGTCCTAATATCTTATTTATTTTTATTATTATCACGGCTTTTGGAATTAAAGAACTCCAGGTCCTCTGCCAGCACTTTGGAGGGGTGCTCCAACATGCGGAAATTGACCGTGGAACTGGAATGGGTGTTGCTCAAATCCCATCTTTATAACAAGTGAGTCGTGAACATAAGTTTCATAAAGTGATTTTCACCATGCATCGATCTTCAATATTTATGTTCGCGTGATATTTTTTAATTATCCTTTTAGATCCAAAGAACACATTCAAGAACTCAAATGGCCTGAAGTTCACAGCCTTTATCACGAAGGTCATGAAAACGTCCTTGCCGTTATAGATCTTATCGTTACCCTTCCGGCAAGTTCTTCTGCAAATGAACAGGGCTTCAGTCAGATGAAACTTACGAAGACTAGCATCCGAAACAGACTGAGCAATGCGACTCTAAATAATTCAATGGCAATTCAGATGTTGACGCCTAGTGTGAAGGAGTTTGATCCAGACCAAGCCATAAACAAATGGATGATGGGTGGAAAGAGAGAAAGAAGACCAATCTTCAATGAAGGCAGTTCAAGAAAGCGAGCCAGATTAGAGTCAAACGTTAACCTTTCAGACCTAGGTTTAAATACGCAAAAATTATGATAAATAGAACGCAGATGGAATTGGACTCGAGATTATTTCAGAGACAGTGCTTTTCTTTTTGTGGATGGGAGCATGGATGCCACAGAAAATCATAAGAAACAATTGGCAAACAATTGACAAATAATTCCTTTAGGATCACAAAATGTTTATTTACTGTAATCATAAGACAAAAATAAAGCTGTGTCTTTTAAGTGATCAAGCGACATTCCCAATAGTGGATATAACAAAACATTTTGTCGACACCGATTGTGTTCATACTTCCTCGACAAAGGCAAATAAAGTTTTGGGATCCTCCGTTGACTTGGCTTTTTAAGGTATGCACTACAGCATCGTTCGATGAACAAGTCACACCAATAATCTTCACGTCCTGCAAATGGAAGCAACGAAAAACAACTTTTCCAGTGATGGCGAGTGCTTACTGATCAGGTGAATTGTTTTTCCTTGAAATTAAATCACATACTCCTAACTACTTTACAAATGAGCTTTGAGGAGAGGAGTAACTGGGCGTTTTTTTCCATTTAGGAATAGTTCATGGACAGTAAAGATACTTAATCAAAAATTACTGCATGATTAGAAAAGAGAGACACTTACATTCAGCTCCTTTACATGAACTGTAGCGCGTGCCCGGTCACCTTTGGTAACACCGCCGCTCGGTTTTTCTTTGTAAGAACACAAACTTAGGTTTCCAGGCCCTGGCCGGCCGGGAGGTCCTGGCGGGCCGGGAGGCCCTGGTACCCCATGGGACCCATAACCGCCTGGAGGTCCGGCAGGGCCTTGGATGCCTGGGGAACCATTAATGCCCTGCTCACCCTTGGGACCAATGGGACCTTGCGATCCATTGATACCTGGAATGCCAGGAATGCCGGAAACACCAGGTAAACCTCTTGGCCCCGCTGGTCCGGCAGGGCCTTGGATGCCTTGGGAGCCATTAATGCCCTGCTCACCCTTGGGACCAATGGGACCTTGCGATCCATTGATACCTGGAATGCCAGGAATGCCGGAAACACCAGGTAAACCTCTTGGCCCCGCTGGTCCGGCAGGGCCTTGGATGCCTTGGGAGCCATTAATGCCCTGCTCACCCTTGGGACCAATGGGACCTTGCGATCCATTGACACCTGGAATGCCAGGAATGCCGGAAACACCAGGCAAACGTTTACTGATCTTGGAACAAGAGAGAAAAATAATGTTTTACCAAAAGAGATAGAATCACTGGTGGTGGGGGGCGCTACTTCCCATACATCCTCCTAAATGAAATCGAAACGACGTTCTCACAACTCGCAAAATAATCTTGCTAGAAATTGTCAGCGTATAGGTCCCACATACCTTAGAGTTGTCACATCGTGTTTCACAAGGGAAAACATGGCAATCGACAAGCAGTCAAAGTATGTGAGAAATTACAAACTCTACCTAGCTGGCTACATCTTTTAGGATGCGAAGACGCTGTCCGTTTTGTAACGAACATCAGGCCGGGATCAATGCTCGTAAAGTTTATCGCTGTCGGCTCGGCTGATTTCTGTAGCGAGATTAAGGTAACATTTGCATTGTGACACTTCAATGAGAATTGTGACACTTCAATGCAAAACCAAATTAGTAAATAAAGGGTTTTCAAGGACTCTCTGTGTTAATGCAGAAACAGAGTGCTATTTATAAAATAATGAGAGTGAAACGATTTTCTGATAGATAAATACATTTGTCCAGCGACTATATAAATGGTATTAACGATTTGAAAATTACAATTTAAACTCACGATAACTAAGAGCTTAAATTTTTTAGCCTACAGGGCAAGTGTTTTTTTTTTGTTTGCAATTATAGCTGCCATCTTTGATTTTACTGGCAGCGGAAGGAGGGTAAGAGATTTACGCCCTTCTAAACGTTAACTCGTCTTAGTAATACTGCATCGTGGGCTATAAATTTTGCTGATCACGTCGCTCCAAAATTTTCATGTAGACGCATTTACTAGATCTGCTCAAAACGTACTGTGAGTACCATTTCAATCGAAGCTTGGAACTTTGAGCCGCAGCTTACACATCCAAACGAAGACATTTCCAGTGAACTCGAATTTGTCATTTAAAAGTTCTTCGCATCCTCAAACGGGCTTCGCTAAAGCAGAATCACAAACGGTCGAAAGAAACGAGCGTATCCATAACATACAGTTTTATTGCGGTAATAAGTTTCAAACTGTTGTAGAAAAACAACTGTAGGATTTATTTGCAAGACCAGTTTCGCAATTCGAATGTAAAAAATTTAGGCAGCCCGTATGATATCCCGCTGAAAAGCCCGTGAATTGACCGCTTTGCAAGTTGTGAGATCATTGTCGCTTCCCCCTCTCCCCTGAACAGAATAAACAATGCAGAATGATGAAAGTAAATAAATTTCATTGCTGGCTCTTAGCTCTTAATGACTGAATAAATTGAGTTTTACGAAAACAATCACGGAACGTACAAATAAAAAAATAAAGCGTTTCCTCGGGTAAATAACCACGCTCTAATACGGCGCGCTTTCCCAATTAAACGCCCACCCTCTTGGCAACAATGTTAAACAAGAACCCCTTTTCGAATAAGTGCCCCCCTTCTCCCTACAATCTCAAATTGTAGGAATACTAGAAAATCCTGTTTCTACGTTATTTATGACTTTTTGAGCTTCAACTATTGCGGAGTTATTTCATGTGCTGCGCCACTAAACAAGCGCCCCCGTCGTCGACAAAGCGCCATCCTTTCAATAAGCACCCCTCCCATAAGCTGAAATTCTAAATAAGCACCTGGGCGCTTATTCGAGGAAAAGCTGTAAAAGTATAATGAAGCGTTTTGGTGTCATTCAGCTTTGCACTCTTTGTTTGATCTGCGTTATTGCGAGTTAAGCTTGGAGACCAGTAAAGTTGAAGCCATCACAATTAAGTTAATGAAAATAGATCAACTTATCAGCCGGAAGGTATGTTGATAAGGCTAATATATTTTGCTTACGCATTCACCTTATAGCCGGAAGACCGAGGTATTGATCACCTGTTGGGTTTTGTGGGATTGCCAACAAAAAAGCCCTTGAGTTAAGAGTACTAAAAGATAGTTTCAGATGCAATTGTATTATGGAAATTTAGGAATGTGTAGTTATCTTTTCCATCAACCATGCATTCAAAACTGTTAGGTGTCTTTGCAGTGCTTGAAGTCTACTCTCGACGTCTCCTTTTGTTTCTGACGTCTGAAGCGCGTACGGAAGAAAAAAAAAATTAGTCGCTTAATGATGCAGTGTTACTTACTCTTTGTATATTATATTTCATAGCGGTTTTGTTTCTAGATTAAAAAGCAAAGGAAAGAGACGAAGAAAAAACTCATTCAACGGGGTTTAACATATATGTATCATTATTATGTCCAAGTATTTTTCACTTGTTCTCCGGAAACGCTCAATTTTCGAAAAAACAAAAGTATAAGCATACATAATACATTTTATCAGCTTTCTGTTCTTAATTTACCCTCGAGTCCGCAGAATGGCGAAACTTATTTCTCCTGAGGCCTTGTGCATTTTCTGACCATCCCTTCCTTATTAGATTTTAATTTTAAATCGCTTTTGGAAAATGCACAAGTAACTTGAAGAAGAACTTAGAGATCACTTTTTGCTCAATGGTATCTCTTACAGTTATTCAATTGCGACGTGTAACACGCAGTTCAGCTTTCGAAAGTGACCTCATGTTATTACACACAGAAACGTAAGAGATAACTGTGGCTCTTACAGCAGATTAATGCTAACGTATATCACACAGTTCAGCTTTCAAAACTGACCTTAAGCTGCTACACATAGAAACGTAAGAGAGCTTTATTAAGGTAGCAGCATAAAACCAAACAAACAAAACAAAACAGCAAGTGTTCTTGAAGATGTTTGGACCTTAAAAAATTCATAATTATAACCGATGGAAAAAAAATAAGACTATAATCAATAACAAAACTATCCTGCACGAATGAATGAATTACGGATGTGAAACCATATTGCAACTCATTAAAATCGGACTTAAATTGTTAGCCATCTAGCACATTACTGCGAAAAGAAGCCGGAAACGGCGTAGACGCTGCACAACCACAAATCAAGTCGATGTGGTGAGGAAAAATTCCGAGTTATAACGCTTAACCCCGAATTAATCTAATCAGGTAGCTAAGATTAATAAACAAAATAATGCCCTTTTATCCGTGTGATGGATCAAATATTTTTAGGCACATCATTTTAACCTCTACAACACTAGATAGTTATGGAATTTTTTATATCATACTGAAAGACCCACCATTAGGTCATTGTTCTCAGCTCGAATTTCTGCTTTTCGCCCTAGCGCTGAATAACGTGATAAATCATTACCTTTTAGAGTTTGAAAAATAACTTTGATAACTAATGCGAGCCTAACCTTCAACTCGGTGTCTGAGAAGTTCTCTGCCATCTTTCTTATATGTTTGACTTCGTCAATTAAACTTCGTGACTGATTTTCCAGTCTTTCAAGTCGTTGATGTGTGATATTAAGATATCTTTGAGCATTTCCGGAGAAGCTCTCGTCACATGCAGAGGTATTTCCTCTAGCGGTTTCTCTGTTTTGCCTATCTTGTATTTCTTTCATTTCCTGCTTGGTTTCGTTTAGAATTCCCCAAAGCCCCGTCTCCTTTTCGCCGACATATTTTCCTACGGAGAGAACAGAACGGAAAAACTGTGCAAACGTCGATTTAACTTGTTCCATTTAAATTGCATTAGTAATGATAGATTAAATGGAACGATCAAGGAGAGGTTTCGAATGCACAATCTGGTTTGAATTAGATAACTGTTCTGGGTACTCAGCTGTACATGGAACTTTTTACCCGTAATTTTTGCTATTGTTCCCTAATGATCATTGAGATATCTTGGGCAAAATCCTGTTGCTATTCTGATCAGTATTCCAAATTTTTGTTATTTCGTTGATTGCGTACCGGAAGGTTTATTTTCCTTCGCTTTAAAGGCAATTCCGGTCCTCGATATCAAACTAGTGATGGGCATGTTCTCGTCTCCTCTTGAAAAGGTACGTTTACTCGCAGAGTGGTTACAAGTAATTAACTTCATCAAACGTTAAAAGACTAAGCAGCGAGAGAGTCCCCCTCCCCCCCCCCAAAAAAAAAAAACACAAACAAAAAAGGAACAATTATAGAAATAATCTTTTACAGAGTCTCATGTCGGAGTCTCGAATAAGATGAGCGATAACGATAATGAAAACTTTCGGAAAAGGCTTTCTCTATACCTTGCTGTGGAGTGTCGACCCTGTAATCATCATCGCTATGTCCTCGGCCAAGAACGCTGGTGATAACCCATATGTTCAGCGAAAGTGAGACAACTGAAATAGCCACGAAAACAATAACTAGCACCCGTAAAGAATGGAAAGCCCTTTGGATTTGGTTGATGAACTGCAGCTCTAGCTCATCTTTCACAGAACTCCCCGAACTCTTGGACAATCCTTTAGAGCCGGTTTCTTCTGGGATGGAATGCAAATTATGAAATAACGGCTCTTTTTTTTGTAACTGGAGTGGTAAACTGTCTCCACACTCAGGCAATCCCTCGCTAGTGCTCTCTAATGTTAGAGCTTCAGCCGGCTCCACTTTTATGCGTTTGCACCGTAGCGCCATTGATGTTATCTGAAATAGGAACCTTTCTGTATTTACTTTAAGTTGAGCAAAAGATCCCCGCGAAAATGTGAATGAGACCGTGTGGTCTAAAATTTTGATGTCAGTTAACACTTCCTATTTGTTTTGCCTTCAATCATCAAGAAACTTAAATTCCCAGAAAAGAAATTTATCTAAAAACAAAAAAGGAGCCTTAGTACTTTTCCTATGCTGCATTTGGTTTCAAGTCTGCTAAATTGTCTCTTCGAATATCCGAATCTTGATTTTTTGTTACAGAGTGAACTTTATGCATCAGTTTTTTGTTACCCTACCGAGACAGGGGAGGAATTATTGGTATGTAGCGGTAACCAGAAAAACAAATACAAATGGGCAAAACAATTACTCAAAGAAGTAAACACCGAAAATAAAATAGGTCCCACAGATTGAATTGTGACCAGAGCTTAACTCTTAGTAAGAAATCTTACATCGTAATAAAATCTGATGTATTTTTAGACTAAGAAGAGGTTTCTTTTGGGATTGTGCGCAAAAATTGATCTGATCTGTGATATAGTTCTTTCGAGTGGTTTGTGCGTGGTTTATTTGCCCAGCACAAATAACGACGCGGCTTCATCCTGATAATCTAATCACGCGATATCCTTAAAATAAACTAAGTGCCCACGTAAGCAACGCGCGTTGAAATTTAGGAAGATTTAAATTACAACCTACGACGACAATTCGCTGTCTTCTCTACTATAAGTCTATCTATCAGAGTTCCAATCTTCTCATCTCATCTTACTTCATTCTTCCCTGGTGACATTCTTTCTTACTCAAACCTTTACTTAACTATGCCTCAACCTATTTTAAATTGGCTCCTTTGTTTAGTTCGCTATTATGGAATCCAAGAACATGACCGTAAGAAAAAATGCAATCAAATACTTATTTTTGGGAAATCAAGGTAGAGTAGAAGAACGTTGGAGATCGGAGACCATAGGGGCAGGTAGACCACCCAGCCGCAATCTTTCAATCAAGGGGTGCATTTGGAAGTTCAAAACAGACACTTTAAGAGAGTGTCTCTGTAAGAGCGGTCCGGTCGATTTTGCTTGAGACACAGATTTCGCTCATTTCTTGTGTGTTGTAAGACATTCATGTACCTATACTAAAACCACAATCAGTTTGATCGGATCTCTTTATTTTTCAGAGTTTTACGGGAATTAAATTTCACTCGAACGAAGGCTTGTCATGACACTTTTCAAGACTTTAATTTAA